>NW_006239153.1:743755-763658 GCF_000226075.1 Solanum tuberosum
CCAAAAAACGCTCTCCAAACTTGAGAGAAAATATCCCAAAAGGTACTATTCTATAGTGAAAATTAAAATAAATGTTCGACTCTTTAAAATTAATAACAAGTTTAGTATTATAGACTTCAGAAAATAGTGTTGGCGGATCTTTCGGCGAGGTTAGTTGGAATCACCGATTAACTCGACGATTCGCCCTTTGGTGTAGTTCGTCGCCGTCTTGCACTAGCCTTCAACATCGTCGTGCTCTGTGTCATTGGGCGACCCAGTACTGCTTCGTGGAATTATTCGGCGAAACGCCGACTGCTCCTTTCATCGCCTTTTTTGATCCTGCTCCTTCAAGGCTTCGCGTTCTGGAACAAAGGGCGGAATGCGTCCCTTCGGCGAATCGCCAAGCGTGCTTGGCGATGCGCAGGCTTTCAGCTTCTTCGTTCTTTTTAGCCTGTTTGTTCCTTTTTGCGCCTAAGTGTTCATGCTTCCACTAAAACTTCAAATACCTGAAACTTAAAAGTTTTCATCAAATATTGAGACAAAATAAGCATTTGAGGACACTATTCCTATCAAAATAAAGCCCTAAATGAGTCCAATTTGTGGACTCATCAATATACACTCAATCTAGGAAATCACAGTAGAGATTCTAACCTCAATTTGTCGCAACATAATTTCATCATTTACTAAGCAACTCATACATATTATGACAATAATACTAATGCATTTTCCAAAGTAGTGGTATTCATTATCCAGCCGTCCCTTACAAAACTTCTTGAATATTGTCACCTATAAGCTTGAATCTGTAAATATGACCTTAGGGCCCGTTTGGATTGACTTAAAAAAAGTAACTTTTAAAAAGTAACTAATAATAATATAATAATAATAAGAATAATAATAATAATAAGAATATTAATAATATAATATAATAATAAGAATAATAATAATATAATAATAACAATAAGAATAATAACAATAATAATAGTAACAATAATAACAATAATAATAATAATAATAATAATAATAATAATAATAATAATAATAATAATAATAATAATAATAATAATAATAATAATAATAATAATAATAATAATAATAATAATAATAATAATAATAATAATAATAATAATAATAATAATAATAATAATAATAATAATAATAATAATAATAATAATAATAATAATAATAATAATAATAATAATAATAATAATAATAATAATAATAATAATAATAATAATAATAATAATAATAATAATAATAATAATAATAATAATAATAATAATAATAATAATAATAATAATAATAATAATAATAATAATAATAATAATAATAATAATAATAATAATAATAATAATAATAATAATAATAATAATAATAATAATAATAATAATAATAATAATAATAATAATAATAATAATAATAATAATAATAATAATAATAATAATAATAATAATAATAATAATAATAATAATAATAATAATAATAATAATAATAATAATAATAATAATAATAATAATAATAATAATAATAATAATAATAATAATAATAATAATAATAATAATAATAATAATAATAATAATAATAATAATAATAATAATAATAATAATAATAATAATAATAATAATAATAATAATAATAATAATAATAATAATAATAATAATAATAATAATAATAATAATAATAATAATAATAATAATAATAATAATAATAATAATAATAATAATAATAATAATAATAATAATAATAATAATAATAATAATAATAATAATAATAATAATAATAATAATAATAATAATAATAATAATAATAATAATAATAATAATAATAATAATGTTAATTCAATATGGGCAATTTGGGAAATGTATAAAAGAATTAAGGGCAAAAAGGTAATATACTTGGTCAACATAAAAGGGCTTTTAAGTTAAAAAAAAAGAAGCTCCCCTCCCCTAGCTTTTAGCTTTTGGCTTAAAATAAGTCATTTCTGACTTAAAATAAGTCACTTTGATAATTGCCAAACACTTTAATAAGTCAAAAACTGGCTTTTAAGCCAGTTTGACCAGCTTAAAAGCCCATCCAAACAGGCTCTTAATCACTTCACAAAACGACAAATTTGCTCTATGTTCAGGAACTCATCTCACTTCCTATCCCTCAAAGTTCAGGGTATATACTTCTCCATACAGAAAGCTATAAAATGTTTTCCAAGTCACGAGTAGTGCATTTACTAGTCGGCACTCAACATGAGACAACCACTACATTTTAGTGTCTCTTTGGAATTGATATGTCACAAGCTCAACCCAAACCTCTCCACTATATTCATCTTATGAAGCAACTCATGACAGTCAACAAGGAAGTCCTAAACATCTCATATCCGTACCCATGAAGAATGAGACTTTCAACTTTAAGAACATAATAAAAACCTCATGTTTGTCACTAGTCATTACATGCCCACAGTGAGTCAGGGAAACATACATATTTCCACTAACACATTTTATATTGATGGTGTTGTTGTTTCCACTTTTACAACTCAATTACTAACCAGATGCGAAATAGAGTGAAGAAATTCAGCTATCAATTGGATTCAAGTCATAGCACGAAAAGAGTAGAAATAAATGAGTTTTTCCTAAAGTCCTATAGTCTCTCGAAGAAAAGTAGAGACGTCTCCGTACCGTTCCACAAGACTCTACTAGACTCGTTTTGGTACAATGAGATCAACGAACCTAGGGCTCTGATACCAACTTTGTCACCACCTAGACCGTCGTGATTGGCACCCACACTAATCCTCCAGTGGTAGAAAAATTAACTACAACCCATCTAACAAATTTTTACGAAAACTAAGGCATTTAAAGATACAGAAGCAAGTTAAAATGCAGAAATAAATTGGAGTTCCCATAAACTCCTAAAGTTTAACAAAACGACTATCAAAACATTGTGGAAAATACCCCTAAAACCTGAAAGTCAATGTACCAAAACTCTAACAATCCACAAGTCTAAGGAATAGGGATACAACCCCAAAAGCTAAACATAACAAACATCTAAAGAACTAGTCTAAGTCCGAGAGTATTGACTAAATAGAATAAGAACTCATGGCAGCCTGGAAGAATGGGTTCACCCTTGAATTCGGTCTTTGATACGCTCAAATTACACCTCTATTAAAGAAGCATAAGCGATCGTTTTCAAATAAAAAAACCAACTTGTAGGTTAGGGTCGATCCCACGAAGAATATGGTTCAGCTTAAACTTAACTCAAGATTATCTCTTTTTAGTCAAACTATTTCCGAGAAAAGTAAACAGGGGGGTTTTATAACTAAAGTAACAGATTGTTGATTTGAATCAATAAGTAACAAGTAATCAAGATTAACAGTTTGAGAAATCAATATAAGATGGAAAATAGGGCATATGTGTTCCCCACAAGCTCTTAACACAGTAATCCTAATAATAGTAATATTTTCCTAGTGTTTAACATGCAAAGTTAGTAAGTTGGGTATCCCTAAGTGATTGGTCCTCCAAATAGGGAATTTCACCATGCACCTTGGTCTGGCTACATGTATATTCTTTACTAACCCTTACCTTTACCCCATATTAGTCATCATATCAATGTATGGCTTAGTTTTTGCCCTCACTCCAATTGAAATTAGACTATTAGATAGCATCCATTAAATTCTGTTGTTTAATCCTTTTCTCATTCATTACCTCCTTAGGTCTGGTAAGTAGGAACGAGGCGAGTTCTAACATTTGAAACCATTAAAAAGACTTCTAAATGAAAGGATTAACAATAATTGCATAAACACTATTCAAGAATTACTTAATTATTATTCATAATTTGTTAATTGCCCATGGTTCCCACAATCCTAGTTGTGGATTTAACTACTCATACTTAATGGTTCACAATTCATAATTAGGTTAAAAGAATTTATGAACTTACAATGAGAATAGATGAAAACCCAAATCTTCAATTGAAATTCAAAGTGAAAATTGTATAAACCAACTTCCGGAAATTAAATTGTGAAGTCTTTGCAAAAATAATTCCAAAAGACCAAAACTAAAAGTATACAATAATGTCTAACTCCAAAAAATGAGGATTAAAACTCCTATTTATAGAAAACAAATCCTAACTTAAACATGAAACAAAATAAGGAAATAAAATTGCTTAAACGTGGCTTCTGTCGACAGTGCGACCTACGGACCATGGGTCGACCTACGGTCCGTAGGTCACCCTCCGTGGTCCAACACTTGGAAAATAAATCAGGTACTGGAACTTCAATTCTCTAATCTTCAATCGACGAATGTACAGGACGGCCCGTGGGTCGACCTACGGTCCGTCGATGCCTCTGTGGTTCCATACTTGGTCAGACTTCCCTGATCTTCCATCTACGTTTGCCCACCTATGGTTAGTGGATTGGACTACGATCCGTCCTGTCAGTCTGTGGTTTGAGTATTGAAACTCAACTTCCAGACTAGGACCTACGACTGCCCATCCACGGCCGGTCATTGGACCTACAGTCCATGGTTGGCTCCGTTGTTGGCTACTTCTGCACCTTTTCAGCTCTCATCTACATCAACCGCATCCAAGCTTATTTCCTACCAGAATTACACACAAAATATTATTTCTAATAAAAAAATGGCCCAAGACACACACAAACTCTAAGTGAACCATATAAAAAATACTGTAAACTCACGGTATATCAACACCGTCAACTTAAACTTGTTGTTTGTTCTCAAGCGACACACTAAAACTCTAAACGACACTTATGTAGAAGTAGACATACAAACTCAAGCAATCACATGGCTCTCTCAATCAATTCCATCACATTAGTGCAAATCTTTTCATTTAGACTCAACAAGCTAACTCATGCGGATCAAAACATGACATAGATCGACCAATAGACACCACAACATACACTTTTCACAATCACCAAGGTACCAACTCTCCAACCATGTAACAAGTGCCCTAATTTCAAAAGAAATCCTTTTTCACACAATAGATATGAATTTCAAGTTTAAGGATTCATTCAACACTCACACTCAGAAGTGACTTCAAGTACAGTTAGTGCTCAATACCATAGGCTTGCCCTTATTTTCACTGCATAGACTCTCCAAACTAGTCACTAGGATCACTATAGGACTTTCTTAGCTTGTAACATACGCTCAGGGTCAGGTAGGGTATATTTGTGTACCTTTTTAGTGACTTTTCTGCCCTCCTTGATATTACATTAACTTTTTACCTCTTTTCTCAACCAACTCTTGACATCTTTTAATTTTCTGCTCTTTCCCTTGACTCTCTTCAACAGATATATGACTTTTGACTTTATTGCTCTTATTTTTCTCTTTCTTTTTTTCTTTTACTTCATCTTTCTCTGTTTCCTTCTGTACTTTTGTCATTTATCTTTTTGCTTCTTTTGACTTCAATCACATCTTTTTTTTCTTCTACACAAACTCTTTTCATACCCTTTTTCTGTCGGTTTTCTTTTTCATAGCCACCCTCAACTTATGTATTTTGCATGAGTTGAGGTGCACAATATCCGATGTCGAACTAGGGCCAAGATTAAGGTAACTTTTTTTATTAGCCACCCTCAACTTATGCTTTTGACCTAAGTTAAGGTGCACATGTCCAATGAGGGATCAGGGAAAAACAATCTTTTTAGGGAAGGTGAATTAGGTGTATTGAAAGAAGCAGTATTCATTAGGCTCAAACATTTGGATCAAAGGGAGAATTTATTTCTTTCGTTTGACTTTTAGGCTTTAGTGGACTTATTTGAACAAGGGCCTATGATCATTTCCTAACTTCTAGCCTAGATTATCTTAGTAAGACCAACGGGGCAAGTTCTAGATTGACACATACTGCATGAACATTCAAACTTTTATCACACACATTTGGCCCATTGTTTCATGATCATATTATTGAATTACCCAGTTCACGTTTCAGCGTAAGTCATGCTATGATACTGGTTTCTTATTATGTCATATGAAGATCCAACACATTCAACTCATTCAGCCTATAGATCTAGCACATTTCAATTTTTTTTGGACATGTATCAATTTTAAGCTCTTTATGCCATCATGCTTTCATTCTTCTACTTACTTCTACACATACAATCCTAAACATGCCGGTTCAACATAAAAGTAAACAGTCCCTAGGGGGAAAAGAACACAGGCAAGAAAACCCCAAGAGAGGATTATGAGTTGGGTTACTCAGACTTCACTCTTCACTCACAATCCATTTACCCCACCCCCAAAAAAATATGGTGCAATTGCCCTCAATGCACAGATAATAAAATTAAAGTATAGGGTGAAGCAAACATGTGGCGCATATGCGCCGAAGACCCATCAAGAAGTGGGTGGATACGATTTCCCGGAACCCGCTGGATCAACACTAGGGATGCCATCAGTAACGCCCTCACCAACAATGGGAACACCATCAGTAGTGCTCCTCGAACCAGAAAGGCCAACATCAACCTCTCAGGCCCGCTGTTGCCTCGTCTCCTCATCAAAGATAGACTATTTTTTAGCCTTCTCAAATTGCTGGCACTCCTTCTTCCTCAATCGTCGAGCCTCCTCAGTATCGGAAGTGTGGTCGGAGTGGTGGCGCTTTCCAACAGTGCAGGAAGATTCTGGTGGTGGAACAGTAACGCCAAATAGAGCGGTCATCACCACTTCATCCTCCTCTGCTGCAGGGGCAGCCTCCAGTACAGTCTCAACATGGGTTAGAAGGGAAGCAAAATCAACACGGAGACTAGCCAACTCCGACTGTAAAGTGGTGATATCAATAGCAGGGGCAGGCCTCTCCAAGACTCGCAACTCAAATGCATCCAGGCACTTATGAACGGCCTCAATCTTCCTATCCATCATCTGCTCCATCCTAGACTCGGACTCCTTAACAGAATGTAGCATCCAAGGTTTTATGTGCTGCAACAGAGTGGCCATCTAGGTCTCCAACTTCTGAACTTTGGCTAGAGGAACGACAGTGGACCCTGAAGAAGGAGTGGCTCAGGATGAGCTCTGGGCCTGGCCAGTGGCAGTCAAAGGTGGAGCCTGAGCATTTGTGGAAGTGGAAGGAACGACAATGTCATCAACCTGGATATGCTTCACATCAATGGCAAGATCAGCACCCAAAGGCGGTAGGTCAACCAGTGGTTCCCTCCGTGGTGCAACAAGATTGACATCATCTCAAATGAGGCCGATATCCACAGTCTTAGTCGCCTCAAGCAACCTGTCACAATGCCAAATGGGCTATAAAGCCTCTATATAGAGATGAAATATCAAACACGGGAAGGGCAGAGTAGTAGTGGTCCTGAAAGCCCTCTCATGGATCTCGACAATCAAGATGCGGGAGAAATCAAGCTCCAGTCCTGCCATAATAGCAGCGATCATTATGGTCCGGTCCCAAGTGACAACATTGTCCGCCTGAGTAGGGGATAGTCTAGTACGAACCACAAACCAGTAAAACTTCATTGTGAAGCTCAGAGTTGCCTTTCTGATAGGCAATGTCTTGTTCCTCACCCACTTTTTCTCCTATCTATCCTCGGCTATGTGACGGGCCATCCACCTCACTAATGCCTATGCCCCGCTTTGCACAATTCCCATCTTGTAGTCATACTCCGATGTATTAATAGGCAGAGTGTGGGTTGGGCCATAAATGAACCGGCGAATGGTGGCCTCTAAGATGTCAACCGGGATATTGCACACCAATGTGGACTGAAGTGGAGGCTGGACCAATGGCTTAGCCCTCTTGGATATGGCATTGCGGACTGTGGCAGCATAGGAAGCATAAAACTCCTGAGTCATCTCCTCTATGTAATTCCCTGGGCTCCATGCTATCCACTCACAATTGTGCCTCCGGAATAGCTCCTCAATAATGGGCACGATATGGAAGCTTCCTGTAAGAACCCTACGCTCCTCAGTAACGGTCCTAGCCATCTTCCGGTGTTAATTGAGCATGGTGCTATTTTCATATAATTGGTATTGACCCGTAACGCACCACCTGTTTGGTTCAGCCGCATTAGGGACCGATTTAACTCTGGGTGGTATGAGGGAATTAGAGGAAGATGCGGAAGAGTTGCTGGAACTGGAGTCAGAATGCGACTCAGAACCGGATTGCGATTCTACTACAGATAAAGCCCGTTCATCATACTGGGGGGCAGTGACCTCGATCTCGTCGCTGGATGTAAGTATCTACCTAGCCTCATTCCTTGTGGTCTATGGGGCAGTAGAAGAGCCTCTGGTGGTCTCCGGGATGTATTCATGATCGCTATCTTCATCAATCAGCCGGAGGGAAGGGGCGACTAATTTGGACTTGCCCCCTCTAGCATAGGTCGGAGCTTGTTTCGGAGCCATGCTACCTGTAGAATCTTAGTTAGTACCCAAAAAACACTAAAGGACCCATGAAATAATTTTAGAACAAGATTCGGACCCAGAAAAAAACTCAAAAAAAATTCAGGCAGTAGCTGAACTTGTGACCTACGGTGGGCACCTACGGTTCGTTAATGGAACGACGGCCCGTGGGTCCCCTCCGTAGGTCAGAGTACCCATTTTTGGGTCTTTGATGTTTGAACCACGAAAGTGCAGAACGGTCTGTTGATGGAACAACGGACCTTAGTCCATAATGTGGTTCGTGACTTAACCAAATTTGTGTGTGCCACTGATCAACAGACTTCTACCTACGGTCCGTGGGTGGATGTCGTGGATCAGTGTTGTGCCAGACAATACACTTCATTTTTTATTCAACCCACAATTTCAACAATTATTCAATCAACTAAGTCTAATCATGCATTTCAACATATTTTATTGGTAGTTCATCATCCTTAGGGTTGTGATCATGCAATTTCTTTCACATTCATACAAAAACACATTGAACAATCCTAAGTCAAAACTTCCAATTAAACCTATCAACCTATTTATTTGATTTAGATTATTACACACTCACGTACCGTCATTCCAAGGTTGTTTCTAAACTAAACTCAACATTTTAACAAGTAATTTAACAACCCAAGGTCAAGTGCAACTTTGTGACCTCATAATTTAAACAATGAACAAGGAATTCAAAGTTTATGGTGAAATAATTTACCTTAAGAGCAATCAAAGTTGGTGAGTGTGTGAAACGAGTATGAACTCCTTAGACCAATGCTCCTAAGACCGAACTTGACACCTAACCTGGACCTCGACTGATTTGGTGGGGATGGAGTGATTTAGGAGAGAAGATGGAAGATATGGGATTGGGAATTTGAATGGAATCAGTTTGGGATTGATTGGGGGTATATTTTATGGATGAAAATGAGGTAATTGGAAGGTAACAAACGGTTGGGGGGAAAGGATGAAAGTGGGGAATGTTTTAAAAATGAAGGATTTTATTGATTTGGGGTCCGAGTTGGGTCAGGCAGAAACCCTAACTTGGACCCACGAGACCCCGTTAACGGTCTGTGGGTCGACCTATGATCCGTCGATGGGTTTCGCAAGTCAGGCTGACACTTAGAAAAAATTAGAAACTTACCTGGGATCTATGGAATCTATCCACGGTCCGTGGATTGATCAACGGACCGTTGATGGGACCCGTAGACTCTGCATAACTTTTTCTTGCAGATATAGCATTTTCGTCCCTGCACACGTAGAAACCATTAGGACTTTCTTTTTGCATTTTCTGAACACTATTTTTAGACACGGACCCTATTCTATATCTAGCCAACACTAAACAGAAAAATAAACACCTATCTAAAGAGCTACAAAAAAAAACTCTTATATCGAAAAAGAAACTCCTGTAGTTGGCTAGATTGTACATCTTGAGTTGCATCCCAAGCAGCGCTTGATTTAACGTCGCGGCACGACGTAGACACCTTGATTACTCAGACTTCATCAAGATAATAAGCTTCTATCACTTCATGCACACTTTCAGATTTTCCCAAGTAGACTTTTATCCTTTGTCCGTTCACCTTGAACCTCGTTCCTTCCTTGTTCTCGAGCTCAACCGCTCCATGTGGAAATACTTGAGTTACTTTGAATGGCCCGGTCCACTTGGACTTAAGCTTGCCAGGAAACAAACGCAACCTTTGAATTGAATAGGAGCACCAGATCACCTACAACAAATTCACATTTTTCAATCTTCTGATCATGGTACTTTTTCATCTTCTCCTTGTACAAGGCTGAACTTTCATATGCTTTTAGGCGAAACTCATCAAGCTCATTCATATCATTCAGTATTTGACTCCCAATCCAAATTCAACTTCTTTAGCTCCCACATTGCTTTATGCTCTAGCTCTACAGGCAAATGACATGACTTCCCATATACAAATTGGTAGGGGGTAAACCTATGGGAATCTTGAATGTTGTGCGATAGGCCCATAGAGCATCACCAAGCCTTCTTGACCAATCAGTTCCATTGGCGTTCACAGTCCTTGCAAGGATTTGCTTTATCTCTCTATTTGACACTTCAACTTGCCCACTAGACTGCGGATGATAAGGAGTGGCTACATTGTGACGAACCCTATATTTCTCCAGCAGCGCCTTGAACAACTTGTTACAAAAGTGAGAATATCCATCGCTGATAATTTCCCTAGGTGTACCAAATATGGAGAAGATATTCTTTTTCAGGAATGCGGTGATGCTCTTTCCCTCATTGTTTGAAAGCGCAATAGCCTCCACCCATTTTGATACATAGTCCACCGCAACAAGAATATACTTCATCCCATGCGAACTCACAAACGGACCCATGAAGTCAAGACCCAAACATCGAAAAGCTCAATCACCAATATCAAGTTCATAGGGAGTTCTTGCTTCTTTGAAATTTCTCCTTCTCGTTGGCAATGATCACAAGACTTGGCGAAATCATGAGCATCTTGGTGGACGGTAGGCCAGTAATACCCACACTGCAAGATCTTATGAGCAGTCTGAATACCACTATTGTGCCCACCAACAGGCGATGAATGACACTCCTCTAGTATACTCATCACCTCAACTTCGGGCACACAACGATGAATAATCCCATCAGCAAAAACACAAAACAAGTAAGGTTAATCCCAAAAGAACTTATTCATATCAAACATAAACTTTTTCCTTTGGTGAAATGAAAAATCCGATGGAACCAAATCGCTTGCCAAGTAGTTAGCAAAATCTGCGAACCAAGGGATAAAATCATAAGAAGCAGCCAATACATGTTCATCCGGGAATGCATTATTAATCTCAGCCCCATCTCCTAACTTGAGCATAGCTTCCTCCTCCAATCTGGACAAATGGTTGGCAACCTGATTTTCTATTCCCTTTCAATCCTTAACCTCAAAATCGAACTCTTGCAACAACAATACCCATCTAATGAACCTCAGTTTTGCATCCTTTTTAGCCATCAGATACCTCAATGCAAAATGGTCAGTATGCACTATGACCTTAGTACTAAGCAAGTAGGAACAAAATTTCTCGAATGCGAAAACCACAGCAAGGAGTTCCTATTCAGTCATAGTATAGTTCTTTTGAGCCACTTTCAGAGCTTTGCTGGCATAGTAAATTGGATGAAGAATCTTATCTCGCCTCTGTCCCAATACCACACCAAGCGTCACCCCACTCGCATCACACATCACTTCAAACGGTTGCCCCTAATCCGGTGAAATAATGATAGGTGCGGAGACTAACTTTGCTTTCAACTCTCCAAATGCTCTAAGACAAGCATCATCAAAATCAAACTTACACTCCTTTTCGAGTAGCTTGCACAATTGGGAGTGCAAATTTTGAGAAATCTTTTATGAACCTCCGATAGAAACATGCATGCCCAAGAAAACTCCGAACACCTTTGACAGAGATGGGTGGTGGAAGCTTTTCTATTACCTCAACTTTGGCTCTATCAATCTCAATACCTTTCTACGAAATTCGATAACCCAGAACTATACCCTCTTTTACCATGAAGTGGCACTTTTCCCAATTGAACACAAGATTGCACTCTTCACATCGTTTTAGTACTTTGGCCAGATGCATCAAAAAACCATCAAATGAGTCACCTACCACCGAGAAATCATCCATAAATACCTCAATCGTGTCCTCCACCATATTTGAAAATATTGACATCATACATTGCTGAAAGGTCGTTGGAGCATTACACAACCCAAATGGCATCCTTTTAAAGGTGAAAGTCCCATAAGGTCAAGTGAATATGGTTTTCTCTTGATCTTCCGGTGCTATGGAGATTTGATTATACCCCGAATACCCATCTAGAAAACAAAACCAACCCTTACCAGCGAGACGATCTAGCATCTGATCCATGAACGGAATTAGGAAGTGGTCTTTTTATGTCATGCATTTAGCTTGCGATAGTCCATACATACTCTCCAACAAGTCACCGGCCTCATCGGAACAAGTTCATTTTTAGCATTAGGAACCACAGTGATCCCTTCTTTCTTTGGCATACACTGAATAGGGCACACCCAACTACTATCAGGAATGGAATATATGACTCCAACATCCAACCATTTAATGATCTCCTTTTTCACAACCTCTTGCATATGGGGATTCAGTCTCCTTTGGTGCTCAATACTTGGCTTGCTGTCTGGCATGAGTTGGATTTTGTGAGAACAAATGCCAGGAGGAATCCCAATAATGTCCGCAATAGTCCATCCAATAGCCCTCTTAAACCGTTTCAGTATCGATACCAAGGCCTCTATTTGCCCTTCATTCAAGTCAGCAACAATGATCACAGGCAATGTGCTACCTTTCCCCAAGAATACATACCTCAAGTGGGATGGTAGAGCCTTGAGTTCTAGTTTTGGAGGCTCATCTATAGACGGTTTTCCAGGTGGAGAGTCTCAATTCTTTATATCTAGCTCCAATCTTTTTGGTTTGGAACAGAACTTGAGCCTATCAAGTGTGGCAACTAGCTCATCATACTCATCAATACCATCACTGTCAAAATTCATCATCACCGCTGCTAGCGCATCAACACCTAACCTTTCCTCAATGGACACCTCAGATTCTTTCCCCACAATGTGATTCACCACGGATGCCGATTTAAGATCACTTTCATGTTTCATAGACCTACAAATGTTAAAAGTTACCTTCTCATTGTTTAATCGAAACTTCATCTGCCCTCTCTCCATATCAACCAACGCACGCCCAATAACAAGAAATGGTCTACCTAAGATGATGGGAACCTCAAAATTGACCTCACAATCTAAGATCACAAAGTCCGTTGGAAAGATGAATGACTCTACTTTCACAAGGACATCTTGCAACACTCCAATGGGCCTCTTCACAGTTCTATCAGCCATAAGTAAATGCATCGCAGTCGGTTTTGGAGCTCCTAAACCCAACTTCTTATAAATCGACAATGGCATCAGATTAATATTGGCACCCAAATCACACAAAGCCTTCGCAAAGTGCAACATACCAATGGTGCAATGAATAGTGAAGGCTCCAGGATCCTCTTTCTTCTACACAAGTGACCTAGTAGCAATAGCACTACAATGTTGTAACCTTTCTTCATCCTCAAAACTGACATCCCTCGTTTTGGTCACCAAGTCCTTCATTAATTTTGCATACCCATGCATTTGCTCTAAAGATTTTATCAACGGAACATTAATGAAAAGATGTTTCAACATAGTTATGAACCTACAATATTTTCTTTCTTCGGTCTTTTTCACCAATCTCTGTGGGAATAGAGGTGGAGGTCTAGGCATGGGAACAATTTTTTGGGTCATCTCCGTTTCCTTCTCTGTAGCATCTTTCAACTCTCCAGTAACCTCAATCTCCTCGGCATCATTTTCTACCACTATTTCAACCTCAGACGGGATGGGGGGATCAATAGTATGCTTACCTCCGCGAGCAGTGACTGTCATACAATGCCTATCATTTTCGGATTCCGGATGGTGTTGCTAGGAAGTGTGTCAGGCTGACATGGGTTCACAGTGGAGGACAACTAGCTAAACTTCTGCTCAAGTTGCTTGATGGACACTGCATGGGCGTCAACTTTTTGGCCGATTCCAGACAAGTCATTTCACATCTCTTTCACATTCTCATTAGTTGCATCAAACCTCTTCATCATCTTTTGCATCATATCCTCAATGCATGACATACTACTACCACCCTCTCTATTACCAGATTCTCTATTACCAGGTGGAACATAGGGCCCAACTCTCTCATTCTTGTTGCCATAGTTGTTACGATTGTAGTTGTTATCACGATTGTAGTTCCCATTCCGTACATAGTTTCCTTCATGGTTGTAGTTTCCATAGTTCTGACCTTGGTTTCCTTGATCTTGACGCCAATTATCTGAGTTGGAACCTTGGGCATTGGTTCGGAAACCCCCCGTCTGATCATTAACCAAATATGCATCCTCCTCATAGTAACATTCCTCAACTGGTGGTGGTGGAGTTCTAGTTAAGTAGTTTACCGCATTCACTTTTTCTGCACCTTCACTCATATGTTTTAATACCAAGCCCAGTTTTGTCCTCATTTGAGCCATCTCTTCACGAATATCATCATTGGATTGACTAGGTGCAATTTGGACTACAAATGTGCTTCTACCAGTATTCACCTTTCTAGTGCTCCATGCCTTATTATTTCGGGAAATCTTCTCTAGTTTTTCAGCGATCTCCTCAAAAGTGCACTCACCATATGATCCTCCAGCAATAGTATCTAGCATAGCCTTTCCATTGTCATCATGTCTTCTGTAGAAGTACTCCTTCAGTGACTCATCATCTATGCGGTGATTCTATACACTTCTTATTAATGCAGTGAACTTATCCCATGAACTACTTACGGACTCTCCAGGTAGTGCTATGAAATTATTCAGTTTATCCTTGTGATTTAACTTCTTAGATACCATAAAATATTTTTCCATGAACACCTTATGCAATTGGTCCCATGTATGAATCGAATTGTATAGAAGCTCAAAAAACCACATTGCAGCATCACCAGTCAATGACAGAGGGAAGACTCTCAAACCTATGACATTCATATCCAATTCCGGTCGTCCCACACAACTCTTACAGACACTTCTCAATTTAGCCATGTGACCATGTGGATCTTTCGAAGCTAGACCAGAAAACAACCCTCTTGTTGTAAGCATTTGCATAAGGCTGTTGGTTACCACAAATGTATGCCCTGGAGGTAGATGAGGAAGAACAATAGGCTCTTCTGATTCAATTGTATTGTAGTCAACCCTATAGTTATCATGCAACCTCGGTGCTGGTGGATTCTACACCCTCTCTACATCTCCGATTAGATTAGCACCATGAACCTGAGCGGGCACATTAACAACTCCAGGAGGCTGCAATTTATCTTTATCCTCATGACCCTCTCTGATTAGATTATTGTGTACCCCTTGATTATTCATTCTCCTCAAAGTCTTACTCAATTCTGGACTCGTAGGGGGTGAAAGGTTTGCCTCGACTCCGTGTACTTGGCATACACTAGAATAGAAACCTGTAGAAAATAAAAACAAAAGAAAAAATGTAAAATCAGGAAATACTTGACTAAAGTTCAATAATGTAGTTAAACTTAATCTAAAAGCCAAATTCCCTGGCAGCGGCGCCAAAATTTGATACGCTCAAATTACACCTCTATTAAAGAAGCATAAGTGATCGTTGTCAAATAAAGAACCCAACTTGTAGGTTGGGGTCGATCCCACGAGGAATATGGTTTAGACTTAAACTTATCTCACGATTATCTCTTTTTAGTCAAACTATTTTTGAGAAATATAAACAGTGGGGTTTTTATAACTAACGTAATAGATTGTTGATTTGAATCAATAAGTAACAAGTAAGCAAGATTAACAGTTTGAGAAATCAATATAAGATAGAAACTAGGGCATATATGTTCCCCACAAGCTCTTAATGCAGTAATCCTAATAATAGTAATCCTTTCATAGTGTTAACATGCAAAGTTGGTAAGTTGGGTATCCCTAAGTGATTGGTCCTCCAAATAGGGGATTTCACCACTCACCTTAGTCCGGCTACAGGTGTATGCTTTACTAACCCTTACCTTTACCCCAGATTACTCATCATATCAATGTATAGCTTAGTTTTCACCCTCACTCCAATTGACATTAGACTATAGATAGCATCCACTAAATCTTTGTTGTTTAATCCTTTTCTCATTCATTACCTCCTTGGTCCGGCAAGTAGGAACGAGGCGAGTTCTAACGTTTGCAACCGTTAAAAGACTTCTAAACGAAAGGATTAACAATACATGCATAAACACTATTCAAAAATTACTTAATTATTATTCATATTTTGTTAATTGCTCGTGGTTCCCACAACCCTAGTTGTGGATTTAGCTACTCATGCTTGATGGTTCACAATTCATAATTAAGTTAAAAGAATTCATGAACTTACAATGAGAATAGATGAAAACCCAAATCTTCAATTGCAATTCAAAGTGAAAATTGTATAAACCAACTTCCGGAAATTAAATTGCTAAGTGTTTGCAAAAATAATTCCCAAAGGATCAAAACTAAAACTATACAATAATGTCTAACTCTCAAAATCGAGGATTAGAACTCTTATTTATAGAAAACAAATCCTAACATAAACAAGAAACAAAATAAGGAAATAAAACTGCTCAGACGCGGCTTCTGTCGACGGCACGACCTACGAACTGACCCACGGTCCGTAGGTCACCCTTTGTGGTCCAACACTTGGAAAATAAATCATGTACTGGAACTTCAATTCTCTGATCTTCAATCGACGGATGTACAAGACGGCCCATGGGTCGACCTACGGTCCGTCGATGCCTTCGTGGTTCCACACTTGGTCAAACTTCCCTGATCTTCCACCTACGCTTGCCCACCTACGGTTCGTGGATTGGACTACGGTCCGTCTTGTCAGTTCGTGGTTTGAGTACTGAAACTCAACTTCAAGACCAGGACCTACGACTGCCCATCCACGGCCCGTAATTGGATCTACGGTCCGTGGTTGGCTCCGTTGGTGGCTACCTCTGCACTTTTTCAGATCTCATCTCCATCAACTGCATCCAAGCTTATTTCCTACAAGAATTACACACAAAACATTATTTCTAATAACAAAATGGCCCAAGACACACACAAACTCTAAGTGAAACGTATCAAAAATACCATAAACTCATGGTATATCAGTCTCGATCACTGATCTCCTAGCTGAGGTCTATTAATAGCTGCCTGAAAATGCCATGTACTCAACAAAGAACGATCAAGTGCAGTATCAGTACACATCCACAGTGTACTGATAGAATCACGCGGCTATCCCAGTAAGCACAACATATACTAGAATCACAACAAGGTAAACATGACATGCACAGAATGTATACACAATTATCATTTCAAGAGCAATGTACAAATTCACATTCTCAATAACAAGTAAATATGACAATTTAATGGTCCTCTCATGGAACCCATACCCAAACTGTTAGTGTACCGGAACGTGGTACCCTATCCCAATTAGTGTGCCGGACGTGACACCCGATCCCATATATGCGTTGGAATGTGGCACCCAATCCAAGTTAGTGTGTCAGAACGTGACACCCGATCCATTCTGCACAACCACAATCACAATCACACCCATATGTACATTCTCATAATTATACAATCAAGTGTTGAATCATGACATAAATTTATTCGTTCGCACTCATTTCATTAGGTTTGATCAACAATGCTTCATTCTCATACATACATGCATTACAATGAAGTAATCACCAACATATATTATGCAAACAAGAAATCAAACCATCACCTACCTCGAAAACAAGCTTGAATCCCCTAAGGCCCTTGAATCTCCCCTTTTCGAATTTTTTTCGCTTGTTCTGGGTCTACAAACAATTAATATACGCAAGGATCAACAATCAAAAGTCTAATTATTCGGATTATAACAAACCCAATAACCCAAGACCAAACCCATGATCCTAAGGTGTAGCTAGGGCTTTTTCCCACCATCAAATTCAGTACAAAACCCTTCCCCAATAATATTTAACCAAGAATCTACGTTCCACGGATCGAAAAATGGATTAGGGGAGTAAAATCCTTACCTTTAGCACCAAAAGTCGTGGAAACTGTCAAGAAGTCGCCTAGGGTCGTCTCTTAATTCTCAAGAACGAAACTTGCAGAAAAATAACGTTTTTGGGGTTTTCCCCTGACTTAATTCGCGATTGAGTTGCTACGACGGACCCCATCCCGCCACAGAGGCCCTGCCCTAGCGGGAATAATCTCGCCACAACCGCTTACACGGAAACAATGAGTCGGAATTTGAGCTCCAAACCCCCATTTCACAACACACCTTATTAAATCAGGACGTTCAAAAACTACATGCTCACGCTAAGATCAGTTTCGGGAGTTCTACTTGCCCGAATATGATTCTGTAAAGTCGTACGGGTTCCTTAACGTCTTAGTTATCTATTCATGCACCCAAATTGATTATTGAATCTTTCATTCATTATAGATTTCCCTAGACTTCACCTGACTCAGATTTCGTCCAAATCTGGACTAGGCTACAATATTTCAAGTCACTACTCAAAAGTTTTCTGGCCCAAATTCTTTCCCCATTGACTTTTCCATAACGACGGAAACAGGTCGTTACACATCATTTTGTAAAATAGATAAAATATTAAATAAAGTAATACGTCATATTTGGTCCTATTTTTATTTATTTTCTTATTTTTGTTATTTATTTTTTATTTATCTTTAAAAGAAAAATAGATTCTAAAAGAAATAGATAAAAAGGTAACAAAACTATCCCAATTCAACCTCCACAACTCCACGTCATGCACTAAAATCACCCACGTCTCCTTTGCCTCCACTATTTAAACGGCATAATATCTTTCAAAAAAACACACACTTTTAGATATCGTTTCATCTTCCTTTAGTTTCAGACAATCATTTTGCCTATTGAAAATTTACGTTATCAAGGTGCGTGCATTCTTGAGATCTTTTGTGCAACATAATCTACGCAATTCTTAATTGCATTTTATAAGCTTAAAATATGATATTGAAAACCTATCTTTTCAAATATACATTATTTTAGTTTTAACAGTAGAAAAAAATCGTTATTAATAAATTATTTTAGACATCTTTTCATAAAATCAAATGTTTTGAAATAAAGCTAAAGGTTTAGCAAGGTTCTACCAAGCATATTAAGAACTTTGAAAAATCTTGATGTTTAATTTTTCGTGATGAATATGATGTAATTGGTATTGATTTTGTTCAACTATTTCTAGCTTAAACTTTATTATTATTATTATTATTATTATTATTATTATTATTATTATTATTATTATTATTATTATTATTATTATTATTATTATTATTATTATTATTATTATTATTATTATTATTATTATTTACTATTACTATTACTATTACTATTATTATTATTATTATTTACAATTAATTTATATTTAATTTTTGTTTCATATGTAAATAATGAATATGCAGTTTTATAGATATGATGTATACAAATATCTCACAAATGCGAAATAAATATTTGAGAAATGAACAAGTACGATATAAAATCAAAATATTTGAAGGAGTTTTACCAAATCAAAATATAACCCATTTTTCACAAATTTATTAATTGTTATTTATTTTAATAGTTATTTATAACTAATATTGCATTTACCTTTTGTCACAGATCTAACTAAGGAATCTCAAGTTTGTATAGATATATTGTTAGGGTTTTGCCTTGATTTTCTTACCATAATTTAAGATTTATTTTTCCTTAAAGAAAAAATAAAACATTACCATAAATGTTTTTATTTTTCTTGAAAGGAAAATATAATATTATTTTATATTTGGTTTATTCTCTCCTTTTAGGACTCCTTTTCTAGTAGGAAAGGTTTTAGGACTCTATAAATATAGGTTTGTTTCTTCTAACACAATAACAATAACATTCACAATGTAGTCGTTTAAGAGTTTTGTTTATGGGGAGATTTATTCTCTCTAAAGTTTCAATGTTTTTCTTTATATTAGTTTTGATATAATAATATTTTGATTTTTA
>NW_006239153.1:763920-769662 GCF_000226075.1 Solanum tuberosum
AAGGTTCAAGTGGTTTCAAATCAATTTGCAACAAATTTGATGGATAATGAAGATTTTTTGTCAAGCTACATGTGGAGAGAAGTTTCAATCATATTTTCAACATTCTTGTTGCTGCAATTTTTAAGAATAAAACCAAAATATTTTTAACCCATTTTTAACCCATATATTTTAAACTTTATTTTTAACCATGGCAAACAACAGTGATACATGAAGATTTTGTAAAGAACAAGATTATCAAGCATATGAAGAAGATAGATCAAGTTTTGTCAAGAAAATCCAGCCAAAAGGGGAGATTTGTTAGTGTTTTGCCTTGATTTTCTTACCATAATTTAAGATTTATTTTTCCTTAAAGAAAAAATAAAACATTACCATAATGTTTTTATTTTTCTTGAAAGGAAAATATAATATTATTTTATATTTGGTTTATTCTCTCCTTATAGGACTCCTTTTCTAGTAGGAAAAGTTTTAGGACTCTATAAATATAGGTTTGTTTCTTCTAACACAATAACAATTAACATTCACAATGTAGTTGTTTAAGAGTTTTGTTTATGGGGAGATTTATTCTCTCTAAAGTTTCAATGTTTTTCTTTATATTAGTTTTGATATAATAATATTTTGATTTTTAGTATAAGTTTTTGTTATCTGATTTATCAACCATATAATTTGCAAATTGCAAGCTTCCGCATGACGCCCTAATCACCCTTCATAACCCAACATTTATTGCATATAAATATCTCTCAAATATAAAATAAATATTTGAGAAATGAACAAGAGATGAAGAGCCGAATTATATAAAGGAATTTTATATATTTCATCCGTCCAAGAAATAAAAATAAGCTTGAATGCACAAGAGTTCTTTTATTTCATCATTCATCATTTCTGAAGCACTGTTCAAATAAAAAACAATTATGTTATGTCGTGTGTGTGTGAGAGAGGGGGGGGGGGGGGGGGGGGAGAGAAGCTTTTTAAAAATTTGTATTCATTGTTTTTGAATATTCAAATTAAATTAATAAATAAAAATAAAAAGAAGATAGATTAGCTTCAATTGAAACATATGTGATTTAAAATTCTAACAATTCCTAATATAAGTACTTGATAACAAAAAAGAAGAAGAAGATAATGGTCTAACAAAACGAAGAAAAAATTATCAAATGATAATATTTATATTAAATCATACTATTTATTTGATGGTAAGAAATTATCTCAACTTGATATCTACATTAAACAATGCTAATTATTTTGATTACGTTAAATTAAGAAGCAAATATATAATTAGTTAATATTTAGAGTTGAGAATCGTTTTTCATTTTTAAAACTAAAATTTGCATATTGAGTTAGTTTCTTTGAAAAGATACTTTTAGTCTTAAAAATAATTTGTGCTTAATTAAAAAAAATATATTAAAAGTATTTTGGTACACCCAAAAGTACAAATATTTGGCAACACAAAAAAAGATAATTATGTAAAAAGAGGAGAAAAAAATATCTTCTATATGTGAATATGTCCGTGTTGCGCGCGGTTAAAAAATAATAACATATATTTTTAAAATTCTTAATCAGTTTCAAGAAATATTAAATTGAGGGGGAAAATTGATATTGTGGCTACAACTATGAGTAACAAACATTTTTTTTTGGGATAAAAACAACAAATAATACTAATACTAATAAAGAAAAAAATTATATAAATGATTAAACTTTGATCCAGTACATTCTTAACAAAATTGCATTATCAATATGGTCGAGAGATGAAGAACTACAAAAAAAAAAATCCCCTTTTGATTTTTTTAATTGAAGTAACTTTTTATATCTTTTCTGCATTATTATAATTTTTCAATGAAGTAGCATCATCAATTTTATCCAACAAAATTTTCTTATATATTTACAACTCCTTAAAACAACTTGCTTAGTTTAAGATTTTTAATTTTGAAGTATCACATATTGAAATTTTTAATATTTAAATTTTAATATAATCTATTTTTCCATGATTATAAATTAAAGTAGATAATCTACACTTTACTCCTATTTTATACTTTTCTTGTCTTTATATCGTTAAAAAAATTAGAGATGAAAGATGAATCAACAAAAATGAATTAAGGAAAAGGAGGAAATTTAAAAAATGAAAAAGAAAAGACACAAATTAAAAAGTTTTGACAGAAGCTAAAAAGAAAGAAAGAATTAATTAACTCCTTTTTTGCCCCTCTAATTTCTCTCTTTTTTCTTTTATCATCTATTCTCTACCTCTAATTCTTTTTTATTAAGACTAACACTCTGTTTGGATCATTGTTACCCATTGTTTCATAATGTATTGTATTGTATTGTACTCTATTGTATTGTACTGTATGATAGATACAATGTTTGGCTAAACTGTATTGTTTGTTGTTGTTTAATAACATTTTTATTGTTTGGTTTGACTGTATCGTACTGGTATTGTAATTTATTAATTTACTAAAATATCTTTAATTATTCTAGGGTAGGAGGTTTGACTATAATTAAATAATATAGGGTAAAGGGTAAAAAAGTATTAATGAAATATTACGTAAGGATATAATTAGAAAAAGAAATTAAGTAACAATGGGAACACACCAAATCGGTTGTTCCATAAAATGGGTGTTTTCGTTGTTACGTAACAACGAAATTTAACAATACAATATAATACATTTTAAGTAACAATCAAAACAAACATTGTAGGTATGGTAACGATACAATACAATACAATGGATAACAATGATCCAAACAGAGTGTAAGATTTTTTTATTTATTTTTTGACAATTAAGAAATAAAGAAAGATATATGTAATTTCTTTTATTTTTTCCTTTTCTTTTTTTTCTTCTCCTCCTAATTTGTCACTATGATAAACTCTTCCGTATCTTCTTCCAATTTGGTTGTATAATTATTCTGAAGAAATCCATACACAAATATATTATGTAGTTTACATCCTATCTCATATAATTAAACACATAATCTATGCAATTTAATTACATCTGAAACATATTTGTTTCACCTTCTTTTATATTTTCGTCCACTCTTCTCAATATAAAAAAAGGAAGAGAATTTTTCAAAAACAATAAAGAGATTATGACACAAATTAAAACGTTTTTACAGATTATGCAAAAAAATAAATAAATAAAGTAACTATTTTTTTTTCATTTATTTCTCTCTTTAGTTCCTCCGTCACATTTGTTATAAATTAGACGGAAAAAAGGAAGAAAAAGATTACGAAAATTCTTTTCTTTTTGTTGCTCTTTTGTTCTCCCCGTAACTTGTTGCTTTCTCCAATCTCCATACTAAGGCAAACTTCTTCTTTTTTAATTTGCTTTTGTAATAAAATTTGAATACATTTTTAAAATATATTTCTCATATAATTAAATATATAAATCTATACAATTTATATACTCTCTCCGTCCACTATTGTTTGTCAGGATAAGATCATACACAACCTTTAAGAAAAAATTAATATAAGGTGCAATTTGACTAATATAACCATACTATTAATCATTATTAAAATGGTTTGTACTTTTTTAAAACTGTATAAGCAACTTTTTTCACATTAAAGTAGTCTTGTAACTTTAAAATGACCAATACTTTTTGAAACCAGTAGTTATGTAATTATTAAGGACAGAATTGGAAAAAAGTGACTAATTGTTTCTTGATTGTTTTAATTGACAGTTATCTTTAGTATACCTGACAAACAATAGTCGATGGAGGGAGTATAAAACATTTTCATCTCACCTTGTTTTAAGTGTTATCTGTTTTTTTTTGTAGTGCCCAAACTTCAAATTATAAATCTCTGCTTATAGAACCTGAAAACAGAGACAAAATATATGTTAGCAAATATTTGTGAAATCTATACAAATAATTACATAAAAGTATGTGCAAATGATGGATAAAGAATTATAAAAGAGTCACATAAAGGGTACTCCCTATTTCCCTAATTACTTGTCAACATTTTCTTTTTTAGTTGTCCCAAATTACTTGTCCATTTTGACAAATCAAGAAATGACAATTTTCTTTTACCTATTATACCCTCAATTAATTACTTTAAAAAAGGTGGAACTTCTTGAAAATATTAAGTTTTTAATTTATCCACTTCATAATTAATAGGGGTAAAATGATAAACTCACTATGTTAATTATTAATTTCTTAATAGGTATGTCAATTTAAAAGTGGACAAATAATTATGGACAGAGAGAACACTATAGGAGGAAAAATATATGTTTAATGAGTAAGTAAAATGAAACTTAAAAGAAGGAATATGAGGGAAATAATGAAAAAAATAAAATAAAATGAAACATTTTAGCAAAGAAGGAAGTTTTTTATGGATTTGGAAGAGTAATAAATGTGTAATTAAGAGGTAGGAGATTTAATTAGAATTTGACCTTTAATTAAAACGTTTCAGCATGACGTTTTTAAATGACAGTTACAAAACGGTACTAAAATTTCTCTCTCACATTTAATATAGATTTAAAGTTTAAGCTTTTTTAAATTAAAAATACAAAGAAAAAATCCAAAAAATTGAAAAAAGGGATAAATCCATTTCGCTATGCCACCGCAACAGGCTTATGTTTCTCATATATATATATATATATTGTAACACCCCGAAACTTTCTAAGTTATGCCCAAACCATTCTTGAATTGCGTATAAGGTCATACTGAGTGACTCTTAATCTTTTTTAGGTGTTAAGGTAAATTCTTCAGTGTATGAATGATTTTTGGATATCAATTAAGGTCACTAGAAACTCCTAACACAAAGTAGAGTTGAATATATATTGTACCACCTTGAAAATTTCTAAGTTAAGCCCAAACCATTTTTGAATTGCGTATAAGGTCATATTGAGTGACTCTTAATTTTTCTTAGGTGTTAAGGTACATTCTTTAGTGTGGGAATTATTTTGGATATCAGTTAAGGTAACTAGAAACTCCTAGCACAAAGTAGAGTTGAATGTTTCCTTATCGATTAAGTTTTGATGTAAGATTCTACTTGGGTCAACCCTAAACGAATTTCTTTACTAATTAAAGACCCAAAACAATCAGATTTTCATATCTTAATCCATCATTCTCTTCTCTCTCAAACCCTAAGGCAAAATCCTAAGGGAAAAATCAAAGTAGAAGACCCCATTCAAGATTCTTTCAATTTTTTTCAAGATTCTTCTTCAAGGTAAGTTAGGAAACACTAATGAAAATCATAAATCTTGGCCATAGAGATTTCCAGAAACTAATTCAAGAATCTCAAGAAAGGTTTTCGTGATTGTTTACCTTCAAGCTAGGGTTTCCAGACTTCCAATCAAGTTCTTCTTCAAAAACTTTGTTTTTCAGGTATGTAAGGCTATCATAGTGTTGCACTAGTTCGTCCTCACGGCCTACATCTATATTCAGATCAGTAAAAAAGTAATCTTGTAACGACCGGGTTCCGTCGTTATAGAAAAGCCAATGGGGAAAAATTGGGGGCCGGAAAACTTTTTCGTAGTAACTTGAAATTTTCCAACCTAGTCCAGATTTGGATGAAATTGGAGTCATTAACGTGTAGGGAAATCTGGCATCAATCGGGTGATTTACTTATGATTTTGATTACATGAGTGGATAGATAACTCGTTAAGAAATCCGTACGACTTTACGGAATTGAATTTGGGCGAGTAGAACTCCCGAAATCGATCTTAGCGTGAAGGAGATTTTCTGAGCGTCGTTGGTTAGAGGTGTGTTGTGAAATGAGGGTCTTGGAATTATTAAAATAGCTCACTGTTTCGTGCA
>NW_006239153.1:772538-774245 GCF_000226075.1 Solanum tuberosum
TATATATATATTTAAAGGAGATGAATAAAGTGCCACATGTTAGCACCACAAATTTTTAATTATTTAAATAATTTAAATTTGTATTAGTTAGTTATTTTCAATTTAATAAACGTATTCTTTCTTTAAAATTAGAAATAACTATTTTCTATTCTTTTTATTTTAATAATAATTAACTGATTGTATATGTGGCTAATATTTATGTTTTTTAGATTCTTAGTCTTTTCGTAATCAGAATATCTATTTTATTATTTTTAAAAGCTGTATTTATTTCAAAAGAAATAATCAATATTTTTTATTTTTTTTAAAACGGAAAATGGTCATATTTGCCCTTATACTCTTAGAAAAGGATCATTTTGCTCTTGTAGTCTTAGAAAAGGATCATAGTTATCTTTCGTCATATTTTTTTTGATATATTTGCTCTTACCATCCAACTTTGGGCACATATTTACTTGTGTACAGTTAAGTGTCATGTCATCATTTTTATTAGTCTATGTGGCGCCTACATGGCTCCATGTATATATATTTTTATTATAATTAAAAATTACTTTCTATTTAGTATTATATTTGATACATTTAGTAAAATCTGACCCAACCAATGTGGAGACCCATTAGCCCTAATTTTAATACTCATTAGCTCTAATTTCTATACCCATCATCTCCCATCACATTTTTTACCGTGTCTCGATTGAAAGAAAAGATCCAACAATACATAAAATTTTAATCCTTAAATCATCTCTTTTCCCTTAAATCAACTTCTACCCGACCAATAACAACTGCTTCGTTTCTCTCTTTCTCTGCAGAAGCCGAAAAATCCATTTGCTTAAAGCTATTTGTCAGCTAGCTTCTGCTCTGTTGCAAATTGATATGTTCAAGAGGAAAAGAGCATTCACATCGTTTTTTTATTACTTAGATTACAAGTTTTATGTTTATGTAATATGCACATGGTGCTATATGCTATATGAATCTGTGTGATGTTGTTGATATTCAATAACAACAAGCTAGCAGAATAACTGGATTTGTTTCGTATATTCAGGCACAAGTATAGTTGAGGTTGAAAGTTAAGTAAAATGTGCTTTGATTGTTGTTGTTGGTGATCGGTTTTCTGAGGATAAAAATCTTACCTATTATTGGATCTTCTCTCTCAATCAGGACATGTATGACATAAATATCTAATGTGATGCGAGAATCGAGATGATGGGTATAGAAATCAGGGCTAATGGTAATAAAATTACGGCTAATGGGTCTCCGCATTGGTTGGGTCGGATTTTACTAAATGAGTCGGATATAATACTAAATAGAATGTAGTAATTTTTTAAGATTTACATGAAATCACGTAGACGCCATGTAGACTAATAAAAATGGTGACATGACACTTAATTGTACAAGGATAAATATGTGTCCATAGTTGGAAGGTAAGGACAAATATATCAAAAAATAATGATGGACGGTAAATATGATTTTTTTTAAGAGTACAAGGACAAATATGACCTTTTTCCGTTTTAAAAAAAAAACTATCGATAATAAGGAGAAGGATGATAATGCAGATTGTTATTAAGGATATAATTTTACAAATGTTGTAGTACTGCATAGTAAAAATGCACCCAGAAAATGAAATTAACAATATTTATTATTAAATTAAAACATAATTTTTTCATTATATTAATTTCTTAAAAGAATAGAACCCCCCCCCCCCCAAACCCCAAAACA
>NW_006239153.1:774362-810093 GCF_000226075.1 Solanum tuberosum
CTTATAAAAAAACAGACCCCCCCCCCCCCCCAAACCCACAATCAATATCCCACTATCTTATTTTAATATTTATATAATACAATTAAATTTTAAATAATCATGAAATAAGTAAATAGAAAATTTATTATAATTCAAAATCTCATAATAATTTCCATTTTAAAAGGAAGTTAGAACAGGTCCGAGTCAAATAGCAATGATTCAAAACACTTAAGTTACACACATTCTTAAATGTTTTGATTCTATATTTTTGAAACTATATTTCCACAAAATATGCCTATGAGATAAAATCACATTTTTAAATTTATTTGTTTATATCTACTTATACTTTAAATTATTATTAATTCTTTTCAATTTTGTATGTAAAAAAATTACTACCAAATAATAAACAAAAAATTGATACTATATCAAAAAGACAGAACTCACACAATAAACTATTAAAAATTTGAAACAGGTAGAAATATAAAATTTGGGATCTTTGAAAAAAAATCTGAAAAAAAATATATAAATAACTATAATCTAAATAAATGGAAATTTCCCCAATAATAAAGGAACTGATTTTTAATAGTTCATAATATTGATAACCTGCAATTATTTTGAAATAGTTTACAAAAAAAACTCAAATCAATTTATTTGAAACAAAAAAGAAAAAAATATCCTTAATCGTGTTTTGATTATTTTTTTTCATATTTATTAATTATCTTTTTTAAAAAAAGAAAAAAGAAAGAGATGACTGAGAAATGACTTAATTATCATTTGTATATTAGTATTAAATTAATATTTTGATGTAGAAATATGCTGCTACAATAATTTTTTTCTATGAGGAAAAACTCGTGAGGATGAATGAAAATCTTTGAGAGAAAAGAGAAATAATAATTGGGACAATAATAATTTACATACAGAGGAGTTAACAGTGGCGGAGCCAGAAAATTTGTTAAGGGTGTTCAAATTCAAAGAGTAATTATTATTTTTTGTAGCTAATGGGTGTACAAAATATATTTTTTTTATTACTAATGAGTGGATGCACCTAAACTTGAAATTAAATTACATATCATTTAACTAAATCATATGAACATTTATAATTATAAAACTATTATTAATGGTATAAATCAGAACTAAGCGGGAAAAGTCAACAAAAACAGTTTTAACTACTACTCTCTCATTCGTCTTTACTTGTTTGTTTGACTTGACACTCTTAAGAAACAATAAATAGAAAGATAATTTTACTATATTATTCAATTTAATTATTAGTTATTTAAATATGGAGAAGTGAATAGTATTTAATAATAAGAATAGAATAAACACAATATAATAAATTATCTCTTAATTTTTTAAATCAAACAAATAAAATTGAATAACTATCTTTATTAACTAGACAAGTAAAGATAGACAGAAAAGCAATTTAATTATATAGGAAATATTAAATTTGGAATGTGTATCATTTTTAATAATGATTTCGTTGTAAAAAAAAAGTATTTAATGATGTTGAATAAAGAACTAGTTATAAACTTATAACATGCTATTTCTATTTATTTCCCATCTTTTTTCTTTAAACTTAAAAAAGGTTGTTATAAGAATCGAACCGCAGACGTTGGACACTGAACTGAACACACTTACCGCTGGACCATCAGCCTCCACTGTGCTTTAGTGTGTGCATTTATTTATATAACAAAATAACACAAAATATACTGCCTATACATACAATCTAATTTTCCGATGAAGGATGGTCAGCTGACCACCCTTCACGGGCAATAGCTCCGCTCCTAGGAGTTAAAGCTTATTTGATTGGGATTATAACTTTTCGATTATAAGTCAAAAATAAGTTAGAAATTTTAACTTATAATTTTTTATTTATTATTATCTTTTAGATTAAACAATAAGTATTTAGAAGCACTTTTTTATTATACTATTACAAAATTGATTAAAAACTGTGTTTACTTGTAAAAACTTAAAATAAATCAATTTACTTATGGTCTAAGAAATTAAAAAAATCCTTAAAAAATTGTAGCTGATTCTCAAGTTATCTTAAATGCATAAATAAATATCGCTATCAAAATTAATGTAAAAACTAAATAATACTAAAATTATTATTATTAAATTTAGACAATGAACTAAGATTATTTATTGATGTATTTTCAGAAGGGGTCTGTTATAACATGTCAAGGTACTAAATGCTGACATTCTCTAATATAAACTTTAAAATCTCATTTATAATAGGTTGAGCTTTAAAATTGTCAATAAATCAATGTATACAATTATATTATCAACTGATCGCACAATGGGCGGGTACGTATACTAGTACTAAATTATACCATACATAATACATGAACTATTTCTCCTAATACTACCTACCAAACAGCCCCCCCTAACGATATTATTAGGGTAAAAACACCCAAAGGTAAGCTTGTACAAAAAGGGATTAACCTCTTAAAAGTGTTGTCAAAAGAGGTCAGTTCCATTTCTGTTGTCCTAGAACACTATGATTGGTGCTTCAAAAAGGTTGAACAACAAATTGTTCAGTCTGTCAACAAACTTTCAAATTCATTAATATACTTTTCAAGCCAAATTAAGAGTCACAAAAAGTAACCCAGATCTTCAACGCTAAGGACACCTGGAGGCTGGAGTACTAATATAACGACCTAGACAGCAATCAGCATTCAGGTCTTGAGGGGTTTGGACTTTATATTATACCTAGCATACCTGGTCACCACCTTGGAAAAATTGGTTGAACTCAAAATCTTACATGTTTTATTACAAAAAAAAAATTAGATAACCAAGGCAAAAGGTCGGTCTGTAAAAACTGATTACAAAATTATAGAAACAAAAATATAAACCGCAGATACAATCCCATAAAAAGCATGTTCATAATTACCCATGCCTAGAACTAGAATCATCTGAATGACATGGCCGAATACAACTGCATGAGAAGCTGAAATCACTTGATTTGTGATGCCGAGCAAAGCAAACCAGAGGCATCGGCTCCAACAACTGCAAGATCACAAACAGTACAAAGCTCCCCTTGCTGAGACAGTACAAAATGAGTACCACAGTAAGGACAAGTGACATCCTTCTGACCCCGGTATATCGGGACATATGTTGCCCCACAGACTGTGAAAGGATTTCTGAAATCATAATTCAACTGTGTAACATCTCGCATATTTTTCTCAGCTGCCTGCAGAACCTGGCGGGCTGTTCTGGCTTGGCTTTCATTGGTGGGATTGGTCTCCAACAGTCTCCTAGCAAAGTTGGCTGCTGAGCTAAGATTTCCGGCCTTGTAGCAGATAGACATAGCATTCTGTAATGCAAGTCTCAAGTGAGGAAGCTGCAGATTACAGTGAGTGAAATAGGCTGCCAGTTCCTGCTGGCGAATAGGATTATCTTTCAATTCCTTCCTCTTAAGCTCCATCTGCAAACCCAAAACATACTCTTTCACTATGACAATCAATTCCTTGACTTCATCCACTTCTCGTCTCGACTCAACCACAATCAGAGGAATGGTGTGAAGGATGCTCAGGAATAGTCTAAGTGCATCAGAAAATTTTCCACCAGTAGTCGCCTTATAAGAAGCTTTAAGTTTTTCCTCCAACTGAGCAAAACTGAATATAAGAGCAGGTGGACCTCGAACATTAGGACTAGCTGACTCACTCCAACCTCTCTCAATTGCCACGGAGATGACCGGCGCTGAGGAGAAGGCAAGCAGATGAGTGTGGCTTCCCTCATGAAGATCAATAAACAATGACTTTAAAGGAGAGAAGTTCCTAATCCCTAGTTGTCTGCTCAACAACCGCATAGCAGTATCAAAATTTCCAGCAGCTGCATGTTCAGCAGCTAGAGATGATTTTTGGACCCAAATCTGGCTGACAGGCATGCCAGGTGTTGGAGTGACAAACACAGAAGAGCGAGCATTGGAAGTAGTCTTAGGTGTGTCTGTATCAGGAGGCAGATCCAGATCCTCAAGATCCCATCCACCCTCCTCATCATCATTTCCTTCTTGTCCTTCCTCGTCACCAAGCACCATACTGATGTCCCCATTCTGTAGATTTTCCACCTCACCGATGTCCAATGACTCACCCCAGTCTGCATCCGCAGCCTCTTCATATTCCTCTTGTCCTCCCCTGCCTGCAATATCCAGACCACCTTCAAATATCCCTTTCGTTACCATCAGCAAAGGCCAGTCTCCACCACCCAAGATGGGAGTTGGGGGAAGCAACATTGAAGCTTTCTTCCCCTTTGGTATTGATGGAACATTATCCCCCAGTTCCTCTGCAAGACGCTCAGCAGTATCATTGAGCCCGTGGACTGTAGCTGTGATGTATGCAAGGGGCAGATGACCAGCATTTTCCAAAATTTTAACACGCTCACGGACATCACCGAGGTACAAGGCATCATGGAACTGACCCATTACTTCATTTTTGACCTCAGCAATTTTCATCATTTTAGATAACTTCTCCACGTTTCCAGTTATTAGATATAGGAAAGAGAGCCTCTCAAAATTCTTTGTCTTTTGGTAGGCATATTCAACAATACCTGCATTGCCCTGCCGAAGGGCTTCCACGCCAAGCCTATACCAATGATCTTTTTCATCAATCTTCTTAGCAGATTCAAGAGCTATCTCAATATTCCCACTTTCAAGTGCTAAGTTGAAACGAGTGCGCTCATCCTTCACAAAATGAAGAGCAACTTCTGGAAAACCCTTCTGCTGCAAATATGAAATCATGGCCTGACCACAGAGCTCTGAGTTTCTTATCATACTCATAACTTGGTCATATCTCTTTCTAAGCAGACACAACTTGAAAACATATTCAGTTGAATCAATATTAATAGGACGGTTTTTTCCATCTCTATCCAAGCAAAAGATAGTGTTCCCATATATTTTTGTAATATAGACAGGAACATCTAGGGTTTTGACGATTCCACAATCCCCGTTGGGAAGACAGTACTTAATGTGGGTAAGTGTGGTATATATGAATACCCCATTGTCATCCCAGGCACCACTTTTGACACGAATTGTCTCATGAAGTGTGCAACGGTGCACAAGCATCTTATCAGCTATAACTATGGAGTGCTTGCTAATCAAAGCGACACTTTCCATATCAGGTGACCAAACAACATACCTGATGAAAGAAGTCTGAAGATCTCCAAGAATAATTCTCTGCTGGAGATCAAAAATGACAACTCTATCCTCTGCCCTACATAGTAAGTTTCCAGTGCCAGCATAAAATATTGCATCAGTTGCCATAGGAAGAAGGCTTTTCTTGACAATTTCATTCTTGAGATTTTTTACCAGGACTTGATTAGTGCTCTTCTCAAGTACCGCAAACCTGTTTCGGGCAACAAACACAGCTGATCCTCCGGTTCCTCTTTTTGCATCTTGAACAGTATCACCCCTACCATAACTATCTTTGGGTACAATGTAAAGTTCATAGGAACCACCATCTGTGTCTGAACATATCAAGACAGCATTTTCTGTTGGACTGTATGAAAGAGTTCGTGGACCTTGATTCACATTGTTTGAACCGGGCCTTCTAATTGGTATCAACTGTGTGTCCTTCTGGGTTGAATACTCATATACACGGAGAAACCGATCCTTTACATAAAATAAAGAATCACTGCTCACAGAAAAAGCAGGCCGTTCTCTCTCTAACTTGAATACTATCATCCCACTGTCATGACCAGCTGCTAGAAGATTCATCTCAGGATGAGAAGCAAGGATCCAAAATCTATCATGCTCCCTGCGGAAAGTCTGAAGACCAGTCCTTTTTGTTGCATCCCACACTCGAATGCTCTTATCCTCTGAATTTGAAACAATAATATCTTGCCTTGGATGGAATAACACACATGAAACATTGTTCATGTGTCCTCTCAATGTGTCCACCTCCCAAGCTTTTGTATCTAGGAACAACAAGGCACACTAGCAATCAGAAAACACTTGAAAGGTAAGATTTATTCAACAAAATAAGCAGTCTTTTACCCAGCAAGATTCCACCCAATAATTTTGTTGCCTAGAATAACAACAATAAGATGTCCATATTCTTTCTCAGAAAAAAGGAAGACAGATTATGGATTCAATGGGTGCTTCGCTACTACAATAGAGATGGATTAGTATGGGACATACCACACAAACAAGGTTCCTGGATGATTCCAAAAATCATCAAGGCAAAGAGGTATCTGGAGGACTTTGGAATCAGTGAAAGAGACTTAATATAATTGGATAGGTTTTCCATCAGGAAACTGCATACAAGCTTCAAACGTAATATTCCTAAAAGTACATATTCCATCCAGATTAATGGGCACAGTACAACACCTTTCAAAGCTAAAAGAGGAGTCAGACAAGGAGATCCTTTGTCTCCTTACCTGTTTGTACTAGCTATGGACTATTTGACAAGAGTTTTGAAGACTTTGCAGTCTAATCCTAATTTCCACTATCATCCTAGATGCAAGAAGCAGAGGATAGTACAGTTGAGTTTTGCTGATGACCTATTGATGTTTTGCAGGGGAGATTTGAAATCAGTTAAATGCCTAAGTCAATGCTTTATGATGTTCTCCAAAGCTTCAGGCCTGGTAGCAAATGTAGGAAAGAGTAGTGTATATTTTGGAGTAAAGCAGCAGCACCAAGAGGAGATTCTACAGGAATTGCAATTTGTCAAAGGGGACTTGCCTTTTAGATATGTTGGAGTACCTTTGACTACAAAAAGATTATCCATAGTACAATCCAAGCCTTTGCTGGACAAGATGCTAGGTAGGATAACAAGCTGGACAACTAAGTTCTTATCTTATGCAGGTAGAGCCCAACTTATAAAAAGTGTTCTGTATGCAATTCAAATGTTCTGGACACAAGTGTTTGCTCTGCCTAAAAAGATTAATCAAACAGCGGAGAACATGTGCAGAAGATTTCTGTGGACTGGCAATATTGAGACAACTAAAAAAGCATTGATTGCATGGGACAAGTTGTGCTGGCCTAAAGCAAGTGGTGGACTCAATTTCATTGACATATACACATGGAACAAAGTTGATATTGGAAAGCTGCTGTGGAGTGTGGAGTGTGGAATATACAAGCTAAACAAGCTTCTTGGGTGGTACAGAGGATTGTCAAAGCTGCAAAACATTTCCAGGAGGCTGGGATCACAGAAGCATGTATAAGAAACATGGCAGAGAGTCCTCTCTGAACAAAGTGTATATGCAGATGAGGGGTACAATGGAAAAGATAGTATGGAGATCATTAGTATGGAAAAACATTGGGGCTCCTAAATGGATATTCATATTATATCTTGCAGTTAAAGGCAGACTTGCAACAAAGGACAGATTGGTTAAATGGGGTATCATTCAGTCTCAAACATGCCCTCTTTGTCAGCAGGCTAATGAAGAACTTGATCACATCTTTTTCCAATGTACATATGCAGCAGAGGTATGGAACAACATACTTAACTGGCAAGGGATCCGAAGGAAGAGCATGAACTGGACCGCTGAAATACAGTGGGTAATCAAATTCATGAAAGGAAAGAGTAGTACAACTCTTGTGTATAGAATGGCAATGGCTAGCACAGTATACAGACTATGGATGGAACGCAATAGTAGGATTTTCCAACAGAAACAACAGCCAGCAAGATCAATAATTAGACATGTCATCCAGGAGATCCATGAGAGAGGAAGTAGGCATCCTAAAGTGGCAGCTAGATTATATGATTTGAACAATTACCCTTAGAATACAGCTAGAGTGGTTTAACTTGTATGATTAGCAAGGTTGGAGCGTATGTCCACACCTGCTTTTTTTTTCTGCTTTGTAACAATTACTTGGTAAATAATATATTTACTTACCAAAAGAAAAAAAATATTCCTAAAAGTACTAGGGAGGAAACCTATCTGTAATAACCAAGGAGCTTCTAAAGGCTACTCATCTTAAATATTGCAGCTCATGGCAACATAAATACAAGGGACAAACTGGCTTCATGGGGTGTTATCACAGATCAAACTTGTCCCTTGTGCAATAGAGAAAATGAGACCAACAATCACCTATTCTTTGAATGTGATTTTTCAGCTGAGGTTTGGGGGGAAGATCTTACAGTAGCAAGGGGTAGCCAGACAAATTTTCAACTGGAAGGTACAAATGGTTTGCGCACAGGAGCATATGAAAACCAAAAATGCAACAGCTGTAGTCTATAGAGTGGCAATGGCAGGGAGTGTCCATTCAATCTGGAAGGAAAGGAATCAAGAATATTTCAGAGGAAGCCTTCAAGCTCTCAAAGTATAATTAGACAAGTTATCCAGGAAGTAGTCTGTAGATGCCAAGGAAGCCAAAGTTAGCAGGAACATCAAGAGAATTGAATTATTACCCTTGGATAGAAAATTTTGATAGATAGTACACATAATTGTTGTTGAAGATGGATAGAGTAGCTACTGAAGCTGGTGCATGTGACAAGCTTTAGTGTATATTGTGTTTTAGCAGATTGTAAATATTTCCTTTGGTAAAATAAAAAGTTTCAGCGAGCAATCCAAAGCAAGGTTTAGACCAACCCACCCCCAAAACAGGGAAAAGAAATGAAGATGAAACTTTTTTGCTGTAATCTCAACAGATCTCCACAGTATAGAGAAATGTAGTTACAACATTTATAAACTATCCTTATCCCTAGGGATATGACCATGTCAGATTTCCAAGATAACAAACAACTCTATTGATTAAGTAGATCCTACTGGACAAGATTTCTTATTATAAACTGAAAGAAAGACATAAGATACTCCCCTATTTCTAAGGGCCAAGTCAACAACACAAAAGCTTATCTTACGGCTAGACTGATCTATAACTGAAAATATATGAATAGCATGAAATTTGAAAGGTATCTTTTCATCAAATCTACTTCATTTGGTGTTCTAGGTTCAACAGGATATGCAAACTGACCGTGTGACAAAGCAAGTAAAGATGTTCATATGCCTTCTAGTGTTAGCAAGAAAATAGATGTCCTGAGAAGGAACTCTTTATGGCAGGGGAATGAAGATAAGAAGAAGTATCACCTAGTCAAGTGGGAGGACCTGTCAGTGAACAAGAAAGTAGGAGGTCTAAGTATCAGGAATATGAAAAGGCATAATCAAAGCCTGATGATGAAATGGTTGTGGAAATTTGCTACTGAAGAAGGAATGTTGCGGAAGGAAGCCATTCTTGCAAAGTATGGTATGGAAGATAATTGGAACATTAAGAATGTCTCAACACCCTATGGGTGTTCATTCTGGAGAGCTATTAGGAATCTCTGGTCAATGATGCAGATCAGAACCAAGGTGAGGATAGGAAATGGGCAGAATACCACCTTTTGGCATGACAAGTGGGCAGGGCTTTTAACAATGAAGCAACAACATCTGGAGCTATACACTTCAAGTCAGCAACAACAAGCCACAGTTGCCATGATGTGGACTGGACAACGATGGAATCTATCTCTAAGGAGATATCTGAATGATTGGGAGATCAAAAGAAAAACAGAATTCTATAACACAGTAGCAGGAGTCGAAAATCTGACTGAAGAGTAAACAGACTAGAATGGAACAAAAATAGCAAGGGAATTTTATCTGCCAAATCTGCATACAGGGAGCTAAATGTAGAAGTGGTGAAGGAAAGAGATTGGCCTTGGAAGATGATATAGAAACAAAAAGTTCCCTACAAAGTTCACTGTCTCATCTGGCTTTTGGCCAAAGAAGCAGTGCTAACTCATGAAAATCTGAAAAAAAGGGGTCACCAAATAGCCTCTGGGTGTATTTTACGTGGGAAAAAGCTGAGACAATCAACCATCTGTTTTTGCATTGCAAATGTACAGGCCAGCTTTGGAGGATGTTCGTCCGTTTGAAGGGGATTAGGTGGGTGAGACCTGGAAGTATTGCAGATGTTCTAAGAAGCTGGAATATGGATGGTAATGTGAGCAAGAAGGAAGAAAGATGGAAGATTATCCCAACATGTATTTGGCGGTCAATTTGGATTGAGAGGAACGAGAGGTGCTTTGAGGGGACTCAGAACAGCATTCAGAATCTTAAAATGAATTGTTTATTCCTTTTTTATGTTTTAGATTTTTTGTAAGTCACAGAATTGATTTACAAATTGTAAGTTGTAATACTTTTGAAGGGGAACTATACTTTGGTTGTAGTATACCTCACGATATATAGAAGTAAAGTTGCCATTCTCAAAAAAAAGTACATCAGGTATTTAAGGAGCATACCATTCATCCGCCAAATTTTCACTTGGCGATCATCTGCACCAGAAACTATAAGGGGGAGTGTAGGATGAAATGATGCCCAGTTAACCCCTCTATCATGACCCTCCAAGACATACTTCACCACAGCATCCACTCCACCAAAGAAGTCAGTATTCATCTGACTCAACCGCAAGAGATCATCAGCAGGAGAAACGGTTTTCTTTCTTAGGGCACCAATATCCCAGACACGAACAGTCTGATCCAAAGAAGCAGAGACAATCAAGTCCTCTTTGGGATGAAATGAGGCACACATTACATAATGATTGTGGCCAGTCAAGACAGAAATACAAGTACGAGACTGCCAGTTCCATATCCGAATAGTCTGGTCATCACTTGCACTAACAATCCATGGATATTCGTGGTGAAATTGAACAGTTCGAATATAATCAAGATGTCCAAGCAGGGTAAACAAGCACCGATGCAGCTTATAGTTCCAAACCTTAATTTTGTAATCATCTCCTGTAGTAACAAGAATTTACATATACAAAGAAGCAGTCCATAGTCAGATTTGCATTATGCATACGGCCACATATACTCTAAGATAAGTTACTAGTAAACCAAGACAACAAAGCATTTAGTATATGGACTATAAAAAAGGTGCCTTGACATCTTCGAAATTAAGAAGCATAAAGGAACTACTCAGTAAATTTTCCAGGATCATGCAAAGTAAACAATATATGTTCCCAAAAGTATGTCAATTGGAAACCATAATTGAGGCTTCCGATAATGTGCCATATAAGCCTTTTCTCAAAGACAATGGAATATTAGTAATATACCCTGACTCATTAATAAGCTCAACAATGAACAAAAATAAATAAGAAGAAACACTATTAGAGGGTGTTTGGATTGGCTTAAAAGTTGGTCAAACCTACTTTTAAGTCAGTTTTTGACTCCTAAAATAAGTCAAAAATGACTTAAAATAAGTTGAGAAGTGTTTGGCAAGGTCAAGAATGACTTAAAATAAATTTAAATGACTTAAAATAAGTCAAAAACCAAAAGTAGATCTCCCCTACTTTTTATTTTTTTGACTTAAAAGTCATTTCAGTTTGACTTTTTATTTTTGACTTAAAAGCCTTTTTTTTTAAGCCAATCCAAACAGGCCCTAAATTATCTACAATTCACAACACAATCAGCACATCTCTGATAAACTATTGCAAATAGAATGAAAACAGGAAAAAAAGCATAGTTGTTCTTCAAAAACTACAGGCATATAGAGAAATAAAGGGAAATCACAGCTAACAAAGTGCATCAATTACCGAGAGCCAAAAAGTTAAAAGGGGAAAAGGAGATCCTAGTCCCTAAATTATTGGTTATGCTTTCAGTATTGGTTCCTGTAGCTCAACTACCACATTTAACTTTCAATTAAGCCAAATGTGCAACTGTGTACCACTTGCACATATTAACTGGAACTATCATTCAGAAGATAAAATAGCAGAAGTAACTTCATATATTCATGGATCACACATATACTCATCCACATACATCAGCAGATCTATATTCCATCAGGCTGTGTTGCAAATAGCATTTTAGCCCCTGAAAATTTTGTTTGCCGGTTCTGGTCCATCCATTATCAACATATCAGATTAAACCTTCAATTAAACCAACTCTTCCATTTCAGAAGATAAAAACATATGTATTTCCTCAATTCACATATCAAATATACTCATCCACATACATTGGTAGATCCACACTCCATCATACATTCACACTGTGATGCAAACAGCAATTCCCGGAATTATGTTTAATTCTGGTTTTAGTCCTGGTAGTATTTAACTTAGCATATTTACCCTTCAATTGAATCAATTGATTGATTACGGTCCAATCACACATACAAACTGGAACTATCATTCAGAATATCTTTTACTTTTTATAAGGGATTCAGGAAACTTTTGACAAAGCAGAAAGATAAACTAATAAAAGCACCCTTCTCAATTAACAAATCACATACTCTTCCTTATGAACCAGTAGATTCACAATCCAATCTCAATTCTCATCCACATACGCTAGCATATACAAACTCAATCATATTTTAATGCAAATAGCATTTTAGTCTTGAATTATTGTTTATTCGGGCTTGAGTCGAGGGCCTATAGGAAACAACCTCTCTACCTTACACAAGGTAGGGGTAAGTCTATACGCCCTACCAGTGGCGAAGGAAGGAATTTCATGAAGGGTGTCCAGAAATTGCACAACAAAAGGTCTTTTAAAAAAGGGAAAAAATTGTTGCTAGTGAGATTCCAACATGTACCCATTAAAAAGGTCTAAAACCACTGAGCTACAACAATCTATTATACCAAGGGTGTCCAAAATATGTTATTTAATCACTTTTGTGTATCATTTTACGTATATATACGGTATTTTTCCCGACGCAGGGTGTCCAATTGGACACCCTTAGTTGCATGTCCCTACGGCCCTGCGCGCTACCCTCCCCAGACCCCACTTGTGAGATCACACTGGATATGTTGTTGTTGTTGTCATTCATGTATTATTCAACTTAGCACATTTCACCTTCAAAAAAACCAAATGTGCCATTACGGATCACAAATATAAGTTTGAGCTATCCTTTAGAAGAAAAACTAGCGAAAGCACTTGTTATCTTTCTAAAATCATGGATCACACACATGCTGGTCCACATACATAAGTAGATCCACACTCCATCGCACTAATGCAAATAGCCTTTTAGTTGTTGCATTAAGTTTTTGTTCCAGTTTTCACCATGCATTTGCTCAAGTTAGCTCATTTAACCTCATAAACTAGTTTTCCCATTCAGAAGCACGGATCACATACAATTACCAACATACATCAATAGATCCAGATTCCATGACATTGTGATGCAAACAACATTTTACTGGCTGAATTATCATTTTACTCTGGTTTAGCCCCTACTTAACCTTAAGTATACCTGAAATTAAAACAAATGTGCAGCTAGAGTTGAATCACATTTAACTAAAACCAAAAGCAATTTGTAAATTCATGGAATGACCAGATCCACACTGTTATCATATACGAAATTAAAAAAGAGGAGAAGAAGGAACCTCCAGAAACAAATAGAGGCTGAGATTTGTGAAAATGGACACCGCGAACAGGGCCATCGTGCTCATCAAATCGATCAATGAGAGTTCCCATACGGTAATCCCATAGCTGAATAACCCCACTATGAAGACTGGCTAAGATCCATGGCCTTTGGGTGTGAAAACTCAAACCTTTCACTCTATTACTCTTGGTTTCAAACTTGGTCAGCATCTTAACAATTCCGTATCTATGCACACACAACAGAGAGAGAGAGAGAGTAGAGTGTAAAGACTTGGAATTTGATTGAAATCCGAAACCCTAAATGATTGTGAGATGGAATTGGAATCAGATCTGAGATGAAATGTGCATTTTTCCTTGAAGATCTTAGTGGGCGAAAGAGCTGCCGCTGGTGGATCTACTTGTTCATATGTAGTAATTGGAGAGGTGACAAATTGAACCCGAGTTTTAATATTAAGACCCGTTTTTTAGAAAAAAGGAAGACTCTTTTATTTGCTAATAATATTACTAGTTGTAACTTGTAACTTGTAAATATGTCCCCAATATAATGTCCTTGTTTCGTATGGTCATAAAAATTTCAAGTATTTTTAGAAACAAATTTTTTTGACATAGTGTTTTTTGAGCTGTGAAAAATCAATGTAAATGAGTAAATAAATTTTCCAAAAAAATCAATGCCTTCGTTTCATTTTAACTGTCGTTTTAATTCAAAGAAATTATCCCAAAATAATTATCATCACTTTATTAATTCTTCTTAATATACATGAAAGAATTAAAAAGGATAGTTATAATGGGCCGAAAAGAGCAACTAATAAACATATATGCATAATTATCATTAAATTAGAAAAAAAAACTTTCGAGTTTTGCAGTAATTACTTTTCAAAATTTTGAAAGGACACATTCTAAACAACCCAAAATCATTATGTATTAAACTTGTTTGCTCTACATGTCATGACTTGCCATATTTTATTTTAAAAACTTGTCTTTTTGTTTTTAAATTTTCCACTCTAGGTGGACATACATTTTATTTAGAAATACAGATAAAAAAAAGAGGAGATAGTCTCTCTGCACATATCTTGTATAGTCAGACATCATACAAACATATTGGTAGGATTTCATTTAAAGGACATAAAAAATTCAGAGTGTATCGAAAGATCAAATCTTCTTCAATATAAAAGATAATCCCTCCACGTGACATCCAACACACACTAATAAGAGTGAATCTGAGGAGCTTCCCGTTTCAAGAAATTGATAGAAGAGTCCTAAGAGGTTATTTTTGTAACTTCACATGAAAGAAGTTGCTAAGGGTATGTTGTTAAACCATCAACACTGAAAAGTAGCTCTATCTATAATTGTGAAGAAAGCATATTAATGGGTCTTCGAAAATCAAAAAGAGGTAATTAAACCTAAAATATTATTAAGAAATCTAAAAAAAAATGGTTGAAGCTCAAAATCTATTAGTGCCACATAAATTAGGATAGAGGAAATAACATATATTATTTGAAATAATATAAAACGTACTACAAATCACAATAATTAACAACTTCAAAATTTAAAGGACATATAAAAAGTTTGACTGACTCTCAAAATTCTACCCATGTCACATAGTTTGGGCACTCATTCTTTCAATTCACATATGCTTTATCATCAAATGTATCAAAAAAGAAGAGATCAAATAAATGAAGAAATGAAATTTTGGGCACTCATTCTTTCAAGAAATTAAAACTTATCTAAATCAACCTAAAGCAACTTGAATATTCAGTCTAAGTCTTAATCTACACTTTTTTATGACTCTTAAATTATCGAGTTTCAAAATAACAACTTGAATTAGCATATGATTATAACAAAGTAAAAGAAATGGGCTAGTGCATCCTATATGTTTCTACTTCATAGGATAAAAGAAAGCCACAAATTTATATATATATATATCAAAACAAAAGAAAGTGAATCCTGGACCGATGCTTGTTCCTTACATCAGAAAATCTCAAAATTAATAAAAGTACTGAAACAAATAGAAAAAATGCAAGTTCATTCAAATAGAGAAAGCATACTTAACAAAATTTAATGCACGACATCAATTTAATAATTCAAGTAATCAACTATATATACATATTTTTAAAAATGAAAATTATACAAATATTAGAAAATGAAGAATGAACCAAAGGAAAAACTAAAAACAGAAACCTTTCCCTTCAACAAGAAGATAGTGTTATCAGACAGGAAAACAATAATCAGGTTATGTTATGCTTTAAATATAACTTATTATTCAAATACTTAAAATATATGGCATCTCAATAAAACACAATGTTCAAATCTTTCTATTGTTTTTTTGCAATCTTCAAGAGTTAAAAAGACAATAATTCACATATAAAAGGTTCAGAAAATAACATTAAAGTCATGTCTTGTTATTAACCGTGAAAATAAGATAGTAATTATTTTTTTCAAATGATCATGTTACATGCATGTGCATCGTTTAACTATTTTGATGAGATGACAAATTCATTAATCACGTCACCAAAGACTTTATATGGAACATGTAAACTGATTCCATTCTGCTACTAGGGTTCCAAACCTTCCCCTGAGCTCTAGAATCTAGAAATACCATTCTAAGCACATACCTAAAATTGTAGATGATAACTTTCAAGTGATCTCCATCAATAGCATTTCATCTTTTTCCATTATAGTCAAGTGACTAACTTGTACATGCTATATGTTCAAAACACATACAACATTAAAGTGTGATACACAATTTTACATTACTAAAGGAATATCAAAATATCTCTACTGTTATATGTGTGTTATCATTTCTCAAATATGTTATCTCGATTAAAGTAACGGAAGAGAAAAAAGGATAATCACCCATAAGCTTTTAAGAAATACATATGTCACTGAACTTACAAAAACTTTGAAATCAATAAGTCAAACTTGCCCTTTGATGAATTCGACCTAGGTATATGTTTTGACAACGACAAAATAAGTTTCTGAGTTAAATGTTGTTGGAAAACTATATGCATAACAGAAGCATTGTTGACACCAAATTTTGGTTTGATATTTTTAAAGTTAATACTTTTAAGTATTTTATTTTTAAAATAGTTCAAAATACATATTTTGCAATTTTAATGTAATATGTTGATAATTATTCTTATTTCTTACAATATTAGGATTTTTATTGGTTTATTTTGTTTATATTAATTTGTCGCAGTCGATTGAATATGTTCAAATATTTGTTCCGTTTGATTAAATCACCTATTTTGTTAAATTGCATTTTTTACATACCATTGGTTATATTTGCTACATTTTTTAAAATTCATTTTATTCGTTACATTTGTTAATATTCACTTTTTGCGCAGTCCAAAAATTCATTCAAATATGGATAAGATTTCATGCACAGATGTTTTATTAAATGGTGGTTTTGCCCATAGTTTTAAGATAATGGTATTGTATTATTGGTGGTTTTCAATTTCATATTTAAAGAATAACTTGATCATTAAGTTAGGGGGTGGTGGATAAGATTTTAGGGATAATTTTCAGATTTTTAGTCTTTAGAAATTTCTTCTAGTGTTTGTGATTTTCAGGTGACAAGTTCATCGGAGCTCTGTCGAAATCCGGCGAGTCCACCACCGAAACCCCCCTTGGTTTTTTCTTCTTCTTTTTTCTGGCGAAACCCAAAATCCCAACGTTTTCCCCTCCCCTTTTACCATTCTTTTTCTGGTGAAACCTCTTGAACAGAAGCTTGAACCGACCAGAAACACAGCCGCCGGAAACAACTCTGTAATTCGGACCGACCAGCAATAACCTCCACCAGAAAATCTCCCTTTCCATTCACTTTTTCGACCCCCAAATACACCAACAACCAGACCCTGTTCCTCCCTTCTCCAACCACCAGAAACGACCATACAAACTTTTTTCCTCCTCCTTTCTCACTGTTTTTCGGCAACCCACACCACCATCTCGAACCAGCCTCCACCCTTCTCCACGCTGAGTCAGCAAGCTCGTAACAGCCACAAAACCTCTACCAAAACCCCACCAAACCCAATCGAAAACCCCACCGAAAACAACCACTAAACTCGTTTTCCCTTCCCCTTCCCCTTTCACTATTTTCTTTTGTTTTCAGGTACTCCGACTCGATGATAAGTTCCGACAGACATCAACAACTACCAAAAGCAACACCTGCCAGCGACAATTCTAAATGTGGATGTAATTTCTCATTTCTGGTAACATCTTTTTCACGGTTATTTTATGTGTTAATTTTGATTGGAATAAATCTCAAGTGATTAATTGTTCATCTATGTTCCCCATGTTATTTCAGATTGTCATTTTCACTCTTTAGTTAATTTTGTGTTGATCTTTGTTGAAACTATTCGATTTTATTTCAGTACCATGGTTATACATAATGGATTGATTTTGGCATTCAATTGAGTGGAATGGACTTTTTGATGTTTTCCTCTTGTTGTTGAACGTTTATTTACTCTTTTTTATTTATTATTTTATTATTATTCATTTTATGTAAGTTTAACTATGAATCACTATTGTTGGTTTCTTTAGATTATGCTATTATTATATTAATATTAATTTTTTATGGTCAGTAATCACGCTGAAAAAATGTTGCCAACTTTGTTTTCTTTCATCATTTGTTGTCTTAGATTATTTTAATCAATTTATCTTTTGCTATTTTATTTAATTGTTAACAAAATTATAAAATTGGCCAATGAAAAAATCTTTTCGTCGGTTTTCGAGGCCTCCCCATTTTAAAAGACGGAAATTTGGTTTAAGTTTATTTATGTTGTATGTTAAAATTGGCCGATGAAGAAGTTACCGTCGACTTCCAAGGCCTCCCATGTTAATAAGATGGGTTTTTTAGTTTTTAGGTTATTATTTGATTTATTCATTTTTATTCATTACCAACACTTTTACTAAGTGTCTTTACAGGTAAACGAAGTTGCTTCCCATTGAAGCTATTTGAATGAAGTTCGAATTATATTCTTTATTCATTATTTTGTATATATCGATGTTAGGCAAACTTTAGGCCGATTCTTATATTATTGTTTTATTTTATTACTTGTGTATATTCCATGTTGATTATACTTGTATATTGTTTTTATCTTCTCCTCAATTTGAAAAAATGAATTCAGTCGGAAACCACAATTGTGAATTTTGAAGGATGCCTAACCCCTTCCCTTCAGAATAACTTGAACCCATTACCTATAATCTATTGGTTTCGTAGTTATTTTTTATTAATTAATTAATTAATTGATTTCCTAGTTTTCCTAAAATTAGGTAGCGACTCCCTTTTACCCCTTTAAATTCCCCCTTTAAAAATTCTTTTAACTCTTTTTTAAATTGATTATTATTTTTTGTGAGTCACCGCGACATTGCGCCCTCTCAAAGGATGTCAACAAGCATACCAGAAACATATTACTTACATGAGTAATAGATAACCAACATATTTATGCTAGAACACATAAACTTTCTGAAATTTAATTCAAGAATTACCTCTTGAAGCGTGAGAAGATACCTTCAAGAGAATCCAGAAGTTAGACAGACCTTTTGTAATGACCCGGTTGGTCATTTTTGGTGTTTTCATAAAAATTACCGTTTTTCCCTCGCAATATTGACCCCGAGTTGTTTCTTGTTTGAGTTTTGATTTGAAATTTGGGTAAATGTTGAGATTTTGATAAGTTTTGAGTTTGCAATGCTAAGTTGTTAAGAAATTGATTTTCAGAGTCTTTTGGAATTTTGAGTATTAGACTGGAATTTTGTCGATTCCATTAGTTTCGGAATGTGGAATCTAATATGTGAAAGCTGTGGGTTTCAGATTCAGAGTCTTTTTGAGGATTTGAGGTCTTAAGTTGTGAAATTGTAGAATTTTAGCATTTTAGTGGACTTTGGTCAACATTTAGGGTTCGGATGCTCAGATAGGAATTTCGAGAGTTTCATTGATTTGGGGGATGATTTTAGGCCTAGGAGTGGTCTTGGTTGATTTTTGTGAGGTTCCAATTGTTTTGGCCTTTTTATGCGTTGAATTAGCTTCTTGTGGTTTTCATGGATGTCAGGTAAAGAAAACCCCAGATTCATATTTGGATAGTTCCATTGAGTCCGGAACATCAAGTATAATTGATTTGCATATGTGTTTTATGTGTACGGGGTTCTAAATAAACCCCAAGGGCCCTTTCAATGTTTTGAATTGTGGATGTGTTTTCTGGTGCAGCAGGCCTCGCTTTTGTGAAGGTCCTGTCACTTAAGAAACCTCTGTTTAAGCGAAGGGTCTGTCGCTTAAGCAACCTTCACTTTTGCAAAGGAGGATTCTCTTTTGTGACGCCCATATTTTTAGCGGTGTTCACTTAAGGGAACCCCCGGTCACTTTGTGAGATCGGAGAGGGTTTTGGCCTGCCATTTCGGGGTTTAAGCCATGTTTTACCATTTTTTAGTTTTGGGAGCTTTAGGGTGGCGATTTAGACCAGATGTTTGAGGAAAATCTTTTGGGTAACGATTCTTAACTCTAAATCTTCATTTACCCATTGCTATTTATGAATTTTTGTGTTCAAATCAAGCTCTGAAATGAGAAATTTGGGATTATCTTCAAGAACCCAAGAAATTAATAAAATGGTGATTTTGATCCCTTTTTTGAAATTGTGTTCTCTAATGAGTTCCTAAAGCCTTGATAATATTTTCAAGTATTAAATTTCGGATTCAAATCTTATTTTTGGAATGAGTTTTGTGTTAATTGACCCACTTTTCAAGAGAATTGATGTAGGTATTGTTGTTCCCGAATAGTGATGTGAATACTTGATTATTATAGATTATGTGGCTTTGGAAGTGATTCGAAAGGGGAAGACTCAACTCTTGGAGTGATTTAATTGATTGATTTGAGGCAAGTGATCTCTTAAACCCCGTATTCTAGTAGAATTTGTGTACTTCCTTCGTTGCTTGTTTGTCGGGAGTATTGGGGATGAGGTGAAGGGTTTAAATTTTCCTCTTGATACATCTAAATGAATAAAAATGGGTTGAAATAAGAAAGTCCATGTGTTAAACATGATGATGTGAATTGCCTTATTGTGATCCTTGTTGATTGATTGAGGAAATGCTTGAAAGCATGAATGTGGACTTGAATTGTATGAATATTTTCTCTTCTGTGTGTTGTGTGCATTGATTGTGAACACCGTGATTAGACATGTGATGATTTATGATGCTGAGGTCTTTGTCGACGAATGTTGTGATGCCGAGGTCTTTACCGGTGAGTGCTATGATGCCGAGGTGTTTGCCAGCAAGTGTTGTGAGGCTGAGGTCATTTTCGGCTAGTGGTTTGATATAAAGCCGATGAGAAATGGTTCTGACTAATGAAATAGTGCCGATTGGAAATGATTCCGACTAATGCTATTGTCCTGATGGGAAATGGTTCCGGCAAGAGATTGATTATTGTAACTTAATGCATTTTATGCTTATACATGACCTGCTTATTACTAGATATTGATGTAATTGTTATGTGTAATTGAAATACTTGACCTTGAGTTTGACTTGATTCGTTTGATTATTGATTGTGAATATTGGGCCTCATGAGTCGTGTATTATAGAATTGCTAGGTTGGGCTAATTTTTGTGCAGGTTGTAGTTTGAGGATGTTCGGTTAGAGTGTAAGGGTATTCGATTTCTAGCTAGTTACCTTGTTTATTAGGTAGTTTGTTGTGTACTGTGTTATTGGTACTCATCACTTACTTCTACACTTGTATAGCTTCTGATCCCGGACCCACGTGATCTCTTTCTCCTTCTTTTGATTTCGAGGCTTGTTGAGGAATTATAGAGGTAGCTGCTTATCACTGCAGCGGACACTCTTTTTCTTTTTTCTTTATACTTTGTTCTATTTGAGAAACAAAGACTGAGACTTGTACTTATTTCTAAATTTCACACTTTATGTATCTATTGGCTTGTACACGTGACAACCAGGTTTTACGGTATTGTTTAGGGTATTATTTAGAATGAATAAGTTTTCTGCCTTTGTCTTGTTCTAACTTTATTTTTTTTGCATTTCTTTTGTTTTCATTGGGTTAGACCTGACTTGTCTTGGTGGGAATAGACAAGTATCATCACGTCTATTTTTGGGTCGTGACCAATGGTATCAAAGCTATGTTCATAGATCTCACATGTGTACAAGCAAAGTCTAAGTAGAATCTTGAGGATCAATACAGAGACGTTTGTACTTATCTTTGAGAGGCTATGAAGACTGTTAGGGAACTTCCTTTTGTTCATCCTTTCTTATCATTCATAGTTACCTTCGCTAGTGCTGAGTTGTCGCGTGTTGTTTTAGCAGATGCCGAGGATTAGAGCTTTTGTTTTTAGTGGTAGAGGGGAGGAAGTCTCCGAAGCAGTTGCTGAGACCCCAACTAGGGGTAGAGGTAGGGCTAGGGCTAGAGGTTGTCCTCATGGAATAGCACCGGCTAAAGGTCGTGCCTGTGGAGCGGCACCAGCTATAGACAGAGGTAGAGAGGCTTCTCCTAAGCCATAGGTTCAGGTTGATGAGGACTAGGTTTCTTCGGGGTTTGGAGATTTCTTATTTTAGGAGACCTTGTTGATGATGCTTGGTGTTGTGGAGAAATCTTCTAAGGGTGGTGCTACAACTAGATTAGGAGCGCAGACTCTAGGTCATCATCAAACTGTAGGTATTCGGGACCAGGTGGGTCAGCTACCGGTGGTTCCAACATCAGTTATGACTAATTAGATTACTTGTGATGTTACTTTGACGACAACTGAGGAGCAGTGTTATGAGAGGTTTCAGAAGATAAAATCACCCATTTTGAATATGGTAAGAGCGGGGATGCTCATGAATTCTTGATTTTGTGTGATGAGATTCTTGAGGCACTGGGTATGGTGGATGCTCGTGGTTTTTTTAATTGCAATTCAGCTGCGTGGACGTGCCAGAGAGTGGTGGAGGATTTTTGGGAAGTCTAGACTAGATGGATCTCCTCCAATTGAGTAGGATATGTTCTCTAGTGCCTCCCAAGATCACTTCATTCCTTGGGGCGTGAGGGAGAAAAATTGACTAAGGTTTAAGGACTTGAGATAGGGTTGTATGTCTGTGACTGAGTATGAGGCAAGATTCTGTGACCTTTCTAGGCATGCTATGACTATTGTGCCTGATGAGGCAGAGAGAGTTCGCAGGTTTGTGAGAGGGTTGAATTTCCCTACCAGGTCATATGTGTTCAGAGATGGGGATTCCTTCCAGTCCATTGTGAGCACCACCAAGAAGGAAAAGTTTATGCTTTTATAGGAGTTTGGAGAGCCCAAGAGAGCCCATTCTTCTGGTCAGTTTTTTGGTACCTCATTTGGAGGCAAGTGTTCACATAGAGGTAGTGGCACCTTTCAGTGTCGTGGGCCGGTTCATGCATTTGTGCCAGTAGCTTAGACTGGTTAGTCACCCCGAGGGTTTTATGGTTCGGGCCGAGGTGGCCAGGGTAGCTCATCCGATTCGCAACAATAATTATCTGTGTCTAGATCTTGGTTTATTTGTGCGGATCCAGGTCATATGATGCGACAAATGTCCTCTTCAGACTCATTCAGGATCCTAACATTCTTATTCATCTTCTCCAGCTAGGGATTCAACGCCTCCGATAGGGTCAGGGAAGAGTTCAGTTAGGCAGAGGTGGTAGGACTTTTGGTAGGGGTCCTACAGCTCCATAAGGTGGAGGTAGAGGTTCTACTCAGATTATAAGTGGCCGAGATGGCCAGTGTTATACGTTTGTTAGGAGACCTGAGGTTGAGACTTCTGATTCTATGATCATAGGTATTGTTCCAGTTTGCCATCGACCTACGACTGTATTGTTTAATCTGGGGTCTACTTTCTCATACGTGTCTACCTATTTTGCTGCCAGGTTTGATATGATGTTTGATTACATGCTAGTGCCTATTCTTGTTCCTACACCAGTGGGTGAATCCTTAGTGGTGGATCGAGTGTATCGAGCCTATCTGGGTTTTTTTTGGCTAGGTATGATACTTGGGTAGACTTGATCATTTTGGGGATAGTAGAGTTTGATGTGATTTTGGGTATGGATTGGATCTCCCCGAATCGTGCTATTCTTGATTGTTATGCTAAGACTATGACCTTAGCAATGTCGGGTGTCTCGAGAGTTGAGTGGATGAGTGCTAGTGGTTCTTACCCTAGCAAAGTCATTTCTTTCATTTGAGCTTAGAGATTGGTATATAGAGGGTGTTTGTCCGTATTGACTTTCATTCGAGATACTAGTGTTGAGCCACCTCCCATGGATTTGTGCCCGTGGTTAGAGAGTTTTTAGATGTGTTTCCTACTGATCTTCTAGGTGATCCTCTGGATAGGGATATTGATTTTGCTATCAACTTGGAGCCATGCACCAAACACATCTCCATTCCTCCTTATCGTATGGCTCCAGCTGAGTTGAGGGAATTGAAGGATCAGTTGCAACAAGATTTTTTGAGAAAATGATTCATTCACCCTAGTGTTTCTACGTGGGTTCTCCTGTGTTGTTTGTGAGGAAGAAGGATAGGTCCATGAGGATGTGTATCGATTATCGACAGTTGAAAAAAGTGACGGTGAAGAACGAGTATCCTTTTCCTCGTATTGATGATTTGTTTGATCAGCTTCAGGGTGCATCTCTATTTTCTAAGACTGACTTGAGGTCCCATTATCATCAACTAAAGATTAGGGCTTCATATATCCCTAAGATAACTTTTAGGACTCGTTATATGAACTATGAGTTTCTTGTGATGTCTTTTGGTTTGGCTAACGCCCCTACAACGTTCATGGAGTTGATGAACAGGATGTTCCGACATTATTTGGGCTTTGTTATAGTGTTCATTGATGACATCTTGGTTTACTCCGAGGCTTAGGAGGATCATGATCGACATTTGAGGATTGTGCTCTAGAGATTGAGGGAAGAGAAGCTATATGCCAAGTTCTCAAAGTGGGAGTTTTGGCTTGATTCAACTGCATTTCTAGGACATGTGGTGTCCAAGAAAGGTATTAGAGTGGATCCAGTCAAGATTGAGGCAGTTAGAGGTTGGACCAGTGCTACTTCAGTCACTAAGATTTGGTATTTTGTGGGACTTGCGGGCTATTACTAATACACTCAAATTACACTTCCCTAAAGAAGTATAAGCGGTCGTCGTCAAATAAAGAACCCAACTTGTAGGTTGGGGTCGATCCCACGCGGAATATGGTTCAGACTTAAACTTAACTCACAATTATATTTGTTTAGTCAAACTATTTCCGAAACAAATAAATAAAGGGGGGGGGTTGTAAGCAAATAACCGATTGTTGTTTAAGTAACAAGTGGGCAAGATTCAAACTTCGAGTTATCAATATGAGAGAGAAACTAGGGTGTATGTGTTCCCCATAAGCTCTGAACGCGGTAATCCTAATAATAGTAATCCTTTCCTAGTGTTTTACATGCAAAGTTGGTAAGATAGGTATCCCTAAGTGATTGGTCCTCCTAAATACGGGAATTTCACCCCGTACCTTGGTCCGGCTACGTGTGTATACTTTACTGACCCTTACCTTTACCACAGATTTGACATCACATCAATGTATGGCTTAGTTTTCACCCTCGCACCAATAGACATTAGACTATTAGATAGTATCACACTAAATCTCTGTTGATAATTAATTTCTTATTAACTACCTCATTGGTCCGGCAAGTAGCAACAAGGTGAGTTCTAACGCGTGCACTCGTTAAAAAGACTTCGAAGCGAAATAATTACCAATACATGCATCAACACTATTAAAGAATTACTTAGTTATTATTCATACATTGTTAATTGCTCATGGTTCCTAAAACCCTAGTTGTGGATTTTGTTACTCATGCTTGGAAGAACACAATTCATATTTTGATAAAGAGAATTCATGAACTTACGTTTAGAGTAGAAGAAACCTGAAATCTCCAATTGAATTTCAAAGCGCAAATCTTATAAACCGAAATCCGGAAATCAAATTGCCAAAGTTTGCAAGTTAATTCCCAAGAAAATACCAAGAATTAAAAGCAAACAATAATGTCTAACCCCCAAAAATGAGGTTTACATACCCTATTTATAGGAAAACATGTCCTAAACAAAAAGGAAACAAAATAAGGAAATAAACTTTCTGGAACGCGGCTTTGATCGACAACTCGACCTATAGACCGTGGGTTGACCTACCGTCCGTAGGTCCTCTCCGTTGGTCAACACTTAGAGCTTTTTCAGCAGAGGCTGGAACCTTTACTCTCAGATCAGCAACGACGGACGTGCAGCTCCACACTTAGGATTTTCATCAGGTACTAGAACTTCAACTCTTTGAACACATTCGACGGATGTGCAGGACGACCCGTGGGTCGACCTACGTACTGTCCGTGGATCGCTTCGTAGTTCCACACATGGTCAGAATTCCCTGATGTTCCTATCTACGCCTACCCATCGATGGACCGTCAGAGGAGCTACAGTCCGTAGGTCACTCCGTGGGTGGCTACTTCTGCATATTTTCAGTTGTCATCTCACTCAACCGCGTCGAAGCCTACTTCCTGCAAACATAACACATAAAACATTATTTCTAATACAAAATGGCCCTAGACACACACAACTCTTAAGTGAAATGCATCAAAAATACCGTAAACTCACGGTATATCGACACCCTCAAATTAAACAAAAAAGGCCCTAGACACACACAACTTGTAAGTGAAATGTATTAGAAATACCGTAAACTCACGGTATATCAACACCCTCAACTTAAACTTGTTGTTTGTCCTCAAGCGACACACTAACACTCTAAACGACACTTGTGTAGAAGCAGACATACAAACTCAAGCAATCACATGACCATTTTAATCCATTCCATTTTCTCAGTGCAAATCTTTTCTCTTAGACTCAACAAATCAACTCATACGGGTTAAAACATGACATAGATCGACCAACAAACACCACAACATACACTATTCACAATCACCAAGGTATCAATTCTCCAACAATGTAACTAGTGCCCTCACTTCAAAAGAAATCCGTTTTCACTCACAAGAGATACGACTTTCAAGTTCTTAGGATTCGTTCAACACTCACGCTCAGAAGTGACTTCAAGTACAGTTAGTGCTCAATACCATAGGCTTTCCCTTATTTTCACTTCTTAGACTCTCCAAACTAGTTGCTAGGATCACTATAGGACTTTCTTAGCTTGTAACGTAGGCTCAGGGTCAGGTGTGGTACATTTGGATACTTTTTAATGACTTTCTGCCTTCCTTGACATTACATTGGTTTTTTACCTCTTTTCTCAACCTATTTTTGACATCCTTTCATTTTACTTTCTTTCCCTTGACTCTTTTCAACACAGATGTGACTTCTGACTTTGTGGCTCTTATTTTTCACTTTCCTCTTTTTCTTTCACTTTCTTTTTTCTTTATTTCTTTCAACACTTTTGTTTATCATCTTTTTGCCTCTTTTGCACAGTCACACCTCTTTCTTTTCAGTTTCTCTCTTCAACACACAACTCTTTTCATACCCTTTTTCTTCTAGTTTTATTTTTTTACAACCACCTTCAGCTTATGTGTTTAACATGAGTTGAGGTGCACAATATTTTATGTCGGACCAGGGCCAAGATCAAGGTAACTTTTGGAATTAGCCACCCTCAACTTAGGCTTTTGGCCTAAGTCAAGGTGCACATGTCCAAGGAGGGACCGGGGCCAAAACAATTATTTTAGGGAAGGCGAGTTAGGTGAATCGAATGGAATGGTCTATCTTAGGCTCAAACATTTTGATCAAAGGGAATATTGATTTCACTTGGTTGGATCATTTTAGGCATAAGTGGACTAATTTGAACAAGGGCCAATGATCACTTCCTAACTTCTAGCCTAGATTATCTTAGCAGGACCAACGGGGTAAGTTCTAGATTGGCACACACTGTATGACATTCAAGCTTTTCCTCAGACTCACTTGGCACATTGTTTCATTATCAGATTATTCAACTACCCAGTTCAAGTTTTAGCTTAAGTCATGAGGTCAAATCGGTTCCTTTCATGTCACATTGAGATCCAACACATTCAACTTATCAACCCTACATATGTAGCACATTTCATCATTTTTGGACAAGGATCATTTTTTCATGCTTTTCATGCCATCGTGCTTTCAATTTTTTTACTTACTCCTACACATACATTCCTACACATGCCGGTTCAACATAAATTAAAACAATCTCTTGGGGAAAAAGAACACAGGAAAGAAAACCCCAAGAGAGGATTATGAGTTGGGTTACTCAGACTTCACCCTATCACTCACAGTCCATTTACCCACCACAACAAAATAAAGTGCAATTGTCCCAAATGCACAAGAAAATAAAAATTAAAGGATCGGGTGAAGCAAACCTGTTGTGCATATGCGTCGAAGACCACTCAAGAAGCGGGTGGGTCCGGTTTCTCAGAGCCCACTGGATCAACACTTGGAATGCCATTAGTAGCGCTCCCATCAACTATCTTAGCACTTTCAGTAGTTCTCTCATCAACTCTCTCAGCACCCTCAGTAGTGCTCACTCTGGCGGATGGGCCAACACCTACCTCCCTAGTCAGCTGCTGTCTAAGCTCTTCATCAACTATGGATGCCCTCCGAGCCTCCTCAATCTGTTGTCGCTCCTTCTTCCTCAATCTATGAGCCTCAGCATCATTAGAAGTACGATCGGAGCGGGAGCGCTTCCCAGCAGCACGGGAAGAGTCCGGTGGTGGCATGGAATCGCCAAATAAGACAGATATCACCACAGTGTCAACCTCCTCTGTAGGGGCAGCCACTGGTGCAGACTCGGGAGGGACTAGGATGGAACCCATATTTGCACGAAGGCTGGCCAGCTCTGCATGGAAGATAGATAAATCAATGGTCGGGGCTGGCCTCTCCAAGATTCGCAGCTCGAACGCATCCAGGCGCTTATAAACGGCCTGATTCATCTGGTCCATTATCGGCTCCATCCTAGCCTCGGACTACTCTATCAACCGCTGCATCCATGACCTAATATGCTGTAGCAGTGTGTCCATCTGAGTCTCCAGCTTCATAACTCAAGCTAGAGGGATGGCGGAGGAACCGAAAGAGAGAGTGGCTCGGGATGAGCTATTGGCCTGACTGACAGTCGGATACGGTGGAGCATGGGTGTCTGCTATAGTGGCTGGAAGGGTGGAGTCAGTAGCCTGCATCTGTGCAACATCGGCGACAAGATCATCACCTAGAGGTGGTACCTCAACATGTGGCTCTATGCGAGGTGCGTCTAGGTTAGCGTCATCTCGGATCAGGCCGATGTCTAGAGTATTAGTTGCCTTAAGAAACTTGTCATAGTGCCAAACTGGTACAACTGAGTCCCTTCAAAGCTGGAAGATGAGGCAGTGGAAAGGCAAAGTGGTGGTGGCCTTGAAGGCCCTTTCGTGGATCTCCGCAATCAGTATGCGGACAAAATCTACCTCAAGTCCTGCCACCATGACTGCAACTATCATCGCTCGGTCCCATGTGACCACATTATCCGCCAGAGTGGGGGACAATCTATTTCGTACCAGCAACCAGAAAAATTTTGTAGTAAAATTCAGGGTAGCCTTCCTAATACCCAGGCTCAGAGTACTGACCCACTCTGCGTGCTCTCCATCCGTGGAAAGATGTTGTGTTAGCCACCTAATAAGTGACTCCCGCTGCTCGGCATTTCTCTGAAATTCCCCACTCTGAATGGTGCCCATGCGATAGTCTAACTATGTTGTATTGATGGGCAGAGTCTGGTCCGGGCCATAGATAAACCTGCGGAGGGTGGTCTTGGAGATGTCCAGAGTAAAACCCCGGCCTAGTGAAGCCTCAAGTGGAGGCTGAGTTGCGGGCTTGGCCCGCTTTGAGATGGACCCTCTAATGGTGGTGACAGAAAGCGTAGAACTCCCTCACTATCTCCTCGCTATACATGCCTAGTGGCTGTGCCATCCACTCACACCTATGCCTACAAAAGAGCTCCTTAATTACTGGAGCGGTGTGAAGGCTACATGTGAGAACCCAACGCTCATCGGTGACTAATCAGGCAATCTTATTGTGCTCATTCAGTATGCGAGCAACTTTGTATATCTGGTACTGGCCCTCCACATACCATCTATTAGGCTCCGTAGCAACTGGTGCAGGCTTAGAACTGGGAGGCACTAGAATGTCTCCCGTACTACCAGCCTCAGCAGACGAGGCGGTGATGCCATTAGAGCTGGAGCCGGAGACAGAGCCAAATATGGACTCAGAGCCAGCCGGTGATCCGATCGGTGTGGCCCCCTCATCAGACTGGGGGGCATTGACCATGTCGGATTGCACATACTTAGCTTGGTTCTGTGTAGTGCGTGGAGCAGTGGGGGAGGTCCTGATGGGAGGTGGAACATACTCCCCATCCATATCCTCATCGATCATCCTGAGGGAGGGAGCAACAAATTTAGATTTTCCCTTTGCGGCATAAGTCAGAGCTTGCTTGTGGGCCATGGTACCTGTGGAAGCTTAGTTAGTACCAAAACAAGCAAATAAAACACTTGGAAGAATTTTAGAACAAGAAATGAATCAAAACAAAAACTTAAAAAAATCTGGACAGTAGCTGAACTGTCGACCTACGGTGGGTACCTATGGTCCGTCGATGGAACGACGGTTTATGGGTCCCCTCTGTAGGTCAGAGTACCCAAAATTGGGTCTCTGATGTGGGAACCACAGATGTGCAGAACGGTCCGTCAATGGAACAATGGACCGTAGTCCACACCGTGGTTCAACACTTTGTAAAAACTAGGTGTGCTACTGGCCCACGGACCCGACCTACGGTTCGTAGAATGACCTACGGTCCGTAGACGGGGTCTCGTGGGTCAATTTGTGCCATGTTTCAGATGGTTCATTTCTTTCAATCCTTTTCTTTCAACAATTTTAAACAACTTAGGCCTATACATGCATTTCAACAAGTAATATGGTAGTTAATCATCCTTAGGGTTCCAATTTCACAGAATTTCACACATTATCACACCGACACCTATGAACCCTAAGTCAAAACTTCCAATTCAGCCTATTAACTTGAATTATTCGGTTTCAACTAACTACACACTCACATACCATCATACCAAGGGTGTTTATATCATACAATTTAACATTCAAACATGAACTTTACAACCCAAGGTCAAGTACCAACTTCGTAACTTCATTATACAAATAATGAATAGTGAATTCAAAGTAAGGGTGGAGTCGTTTACCTTTCAAGTAATCGAAGTGGGTGAGTGTGATGATGTAATAAACTTCTAGACCCTCTTTTCAAGCCTTTGACACCGAACCCGGATTGTGGAATCGTTGGGGAATGAGATGGGTGATTTGGGAGAGAAAGGGAAGATTTGGGATTTGGGGAAGTGAATGGGGTCTTGATCTGTGGGATATTGTGATTAAATGAGAGTGATTGTGGGAGAGAAAGAGTTTAAAAATGGTTTGGAGGGAGTTTTGAATGTGGGGAATGAATTTAAAATGGAAGGTTTTAAATTATAAGGGGTCTGGGTCGGGTCAGGCAAACCCTAGTTTTTGGACACACGAAACCCTGTCTACGGTCTGTGGGTCGACCTACGGACCGTAGGTCACTCTGACACTTAGAAAATTCAAAACACTTACATGGGGTCAACGAACGCCATTCACGGTCCGTGGATGGACCAACGGACCGTCGATGGGGTCCGTAGACCACTGCACAACTATTTTTCTGCAGATTTTGCTTTTTGTCCCTACACACGTAGCAACTATTAGGACTTTCTTTTTACGTTTTTTGGACACTTTTTAGATACGGACCCAATTCCATATATAGCCAATACTAATACAAAAAAAATAAAACACCTATCTAAGAGTTAGAAAAATTAAAATAGACGAAGAAAACTCCTAAAACGAAAAGAAAAAACTATAGTTGGTTAGATGGTACATCTTGGGTTGCCTCCCAAGCACCGCTTGATTTAACGTCGCGGCACAACGCAAACACCTTGATTACTCAGACTTCATCAAGATAGTAGGTCTAAATCACTTCTTGCACACTCTCCGATTTCCCCATGTAGACCTTGATTCTTTACCCGTTCACTTTGAACCTTGTACCTTCCTTGTTCTCGAGCTCGAACGCTCCATGTGGAAATACTTGAGTGACTCGAAATGGCCTGGTCCACTTGGACTTGAGCTTGTCAGGAAACAATCACAGCTTTGAGTTGAATAGAAGAACTAGATCACCCACAACAAATTCACGCTTTTCAATCTTTTGATCATGATACTTCTTTATCTTCTCCTTGTACAAGGCTGAACTTTCATATGCTTTTAGGCGAAACTCATCAAGCTCATTCATGTCATTCACTTTTTTATTCGATGTGGCGCCCCAATCCAAATTAAACTTTTTTAGCGCCCACATAGCCTTATGCTCTAGCTCTACCGGCAAATGGCATGACTTCCCATATACAAGTTGGTAGGGGGACATACCTATGGGAGTCTTGAATGCGGTGCGATAGGCCTATAGAGCATCATCAAGCCTTCTTGACCAGTCCGTTCTGTTGGCGTTCACAGTCTTTGCAAGGGCTTGCTTTATCTCTCTGTTGGACACTTCAACTTGCCCATTAGACTGTGGATGGTAAGGGGTAGCTACATTGTGACGGACTCCATATTTTTCGAGCAACGCTTTGAACAACTTATTACAAAAGTGGGAACCTCCATTGCTGATAATCGCCCTAGGTGTGCCAAATCTGGAGAAGATACTCTTTTTCAGGAATGCGGTGACACTCTTACCCTCATTGTTTGAAAGCGCAATTGCTTCCACCCATTTCGATACATAATCAACCGCAACAAGAATATACTTCATCCCATGTGAACTCACAAATGGACCCATGAAGTCAAGGCCCCAAACATCAAACAACTCAATCACTAATATCGGATTAATAGGTAGCTCTTGCCTCTTTGAAATACCTCCTTCCCTTTGGCAACAATCACAAGACTTGGCGAAATCATGAGCATCTTGGTGGATGGTAGGCCAGTAATACCCACACTGCAAGATTTTATGAGCAGTCTGAATACCACTATGATGCCCACCAACAGGCTATGAATGACATGCCTCTAGTATACTCACCATCTCAACCTTGGGAACACAACGACGAATAATCCCATCAGCATAAATATGGAACAAGTAAGGCTCATCCCAAAAGAACTTCTTCACATTATGCATAAACTTTTTTCTTTGGTGAAATGACAAATCCGATAGAACCAGATCACTTGCCAAGTAGTTAGCAAAGTCTACGAACCAAGGAATAAGATCACAAGAAGCAACCAATACTTGTTCGTTTGGAAATGCATCATTAATTTCAGCCCCATCTCCTAGCTTGAGCATAGCTTCCTCCTCTAGTCTGGACAAATGATCGGCAACTTGGTTCTCTGTCCCCTTTCTATCTTTCACCTCAAAATCGAACTCTTGCAGCAACAATACCCATCTAATCAACCTCAATTTTGCATCCTTTTAGCCATAAGATACCTGAATGCAGAATGGTCAATGACCTTAGTACCAAGCAAGTAGGATCAAAATTTCTCGAATGCAAAAACCACAACAAGGAGTTCCGTTCAGTCACCATATATTTCTTTTGAGCCACATTCAGTGCTTTTCTGGCATAGTAAATTGGATGAAGAATCTTCTCTCGCCTCTTTCCCAATACCACACCAAGCGCCACTCCACTCACATCACACATCACTTCAAATGGTTTCCCCCAATCCAGTGAAATAATGATAGGTGCGGAAACTAGTTTTTCTTTCAACTCTACAAATGCTTTCAGACAAGCATCATCAAAGTCAAACTTACACTCCTTTTCGAGCAGTTTGCACAATGGGTGTGCAATTTTAGAGAAATCCTTGATAAACCTCCGATAGAAGCCTGCATGCCCAAGAAAACTTCTAACACCTTTTACAGAGATAGGTAGTGGAAGCTTTTCTATTACCTCAACTTTAGCTCTGTCAACCTCAATACCCTTCTCAGAAAACCGATGACCCAGAGCTATCCCCTCTTTCACCATGAAGTGACATTTTTCCCAATTGAGCACAAGATTGCATTCTTCACACCGTTTCAGTACCTCGGCCAAATGCATCAAACACCCATCAAACAAGTCACCTACCACAGAGAAATCATCCATAAATACCTCAATAGTGTCCTCCACCATATCTGAAAATATCGACATCATGCAACACTGGAAGGTTGCTGGAGCATTACACAGCCCAAATGACATTCGTTTGTAGGCGAAAGTCCAATTAGGACAAGTGAAGGTGGTCTTCTCTTGGTATTCCAGAGCTATGGAGATCTGATTATAGCCCGAATACCCATCAAGAAAGCAATACCAACCCTTACCAGCAAGGCGATCCAGCATCTGATCCATAAACGACATCGGAAAATGATCATTTTCTATCCAAGCATTTAATTTGCGATAGTCCATGCATACTGTCCATCCGGTCACTGTCCTCATTGGAACAAGCTCGTTTCTCATATTAGGGACCACCGTCATCCCACATTTCTTAGGTACACACTGAACATGACAAACCCAACTAGTATCTACAATGGGGTATATGACTCCAACATCCAACCATTTGATGATTTCCTTTTTCACTACCTCTTGCATATGAGGATTTAGTCTCCTTTGGTGCTTGATACTAGGCTTGGTGTTCGGCATGAGTTGGATTTTATAAGAACAAATGCCAGGAGGAATCCCAATAATGTCCGCAATAGTCCATCCAATATCCTGCTTGAACCTCTTTAACACAGAAATCGATGCCTCTACTTGTACCTCACTCAAATCAACTGTAATAATTACCGGTAACGTGCCATCTCTCCCCAAGAAGACAAACCTCAAATGTGATGATAGAGCCTTAAGCTCCAAATTTGGAGCTTCTTCCACAGACGGTTTTGCGGGTGGAGAGTCGCGATTCTTCATATCTAACTCCAATTTCATTGGTTTGGAACGAAATTTGAACCTATCAAGTGCGGCAACTAATTCATCATAGTCTTCAATACCATCACCCTCAAAATTCATCATTACCGCTGCCAGTGCATCAACACCCAACCTCTGTTCAATAGATACTTTAGAACCTTGCTCCACAATATGATTCACCTCTGATACTGATTTGAGATCACTTTCCTACTTCATAGACCTACATATGTTGAAAGTTACCTCTTCATTATTCAATCGAAACTTCATCTCCCCTCTCTCCATATCGACCAAGGTGCGCCTAGTAGCAAGGAATGGTCTCCCTAAGGTGATGGGAACCTCAAAATAAACCTCACAATCAAGTATCACAAAATCCGCCGAAAAGATAAACAACTCCACTTTCACAGGTACATCTTGGAGAACACTAATGGGCTTCTACACAATTCTATCGACCATGAGTCGTCACATCACAGTCGGTTTTGGATCCCCTAAACCCAACTTCTTGTAGTTAGACAATGGCATCAGATTAATGCTAGCACCCAAATCACACAACGCCTTAGCAAAATGCAACAACCCTATGGTACAAGGTATAGTGAAAGCACCAGGATCATTTTTCTTCTACACAAGTGACCTAGTAGCAATAGCACTGCAATGTTACAACCTCTCATCATTCTCAAAACTGACGGCCTTCTTTTTAGTCTCCAAGTCCTTCATAAACTTCGCATACTGTCACGACCCGGGATCACCCCCTAGTCGTAACCGGCGTACTTGACCTCGAAAAGGTCTAATACAAGCCTCTTAGCAATTCATTCATCGCATAGACACTAAAACCATAAGGAATTAAAAACATTCTTTACCAAGAAAACATTTCTTAAAAATATATATAAAGCAAGCGGAAGACTTTCTAGACTTTATACATGATGTCTCATAACCATCTAATACTTTAGAGTACAAAATTCGGGACTAATCCCGTACACAACTTAAACAATACTAAAAAGACATAAAAGAATATATTGGGTATTGTCCTCGAATCTATGAGGACTCACCAAGTCTTCATCTTCAACACTTAGAACCTATCAAATAGCCATGACATGTCATCATCTCCAAATCCCTACACTTTAGTCAAAAAGGGAAAGGAAGGGGTTAGCACAATTAAGTACTAAGTATGGAAGCCATGCAAAAACATGCTAAAAGGGACGTTTATTGGAGAAACATGCTTTTATGCCATTTGGTAAAACTTCATAAAAAAAATACAAGTAAGCTTTTTTATCATTTCTTGACCTCTATCTCAAGTTACCCAAAGCCACACTTAAGTGAAACATGAAGTGACCGCCCATACAATCTCTTCATATACACCTAAGTATTCCTAAGGGTTACCATAGATAAGGAAATTTACCATTACAATATAACATACTAAGTCAATGTTCACATATAAAACCATAGCCAACCGTATACATACTCAACATATATTCATATACAACCCATGCTTAAATTTAAAGGAACACATGCCATTTCATTACCATAGGACCTCTACCTAATATAACCTTAAGACACACTTGAGTAAGAAAAGAAG
>NW_006239153.1:811993-814846 GCF_000226075.1 Solanum tuberosum
CTCAAGAACCCTAACTCTTACTCTTTTAAAATGGAACAAAAATGATCCACAAACAGCCTAACACAACAATATAACCTCAAAAGAAAAGATTTGTGAAAAGACCAAAATGCCCTTAAATTTTCCGGACGGATTCCCTGCCAACTGCCCAACTTTCAACGAGCATAACTCGCTCATACGAACTCGGAATTGAGCAAACTCAGTGGCGTTGGAAAGATCGTTCCAAGGGCTTTCCAAAAATAACTGGAACTACTCCTGGATCATCCTGAGCTAGGAGTTATGACTGCTCAAAGTTGGCCAAAAACTCACTGATTTCCACACTTGGCCGAATTTCCAGATTCTGAATTTCTTTCCAAAAAAATGACTACTTCCAATTTCAAGCTTCTTCATATTCATTTTAAATTTTCGGATGTTACACATACCCAGACATTTGGTCCAAAGCCTCTATCAACGGAACATTGATGGAAAATTGTTTCAACATAGTAATGAACCTGTGGTATTTCCTTCTTCAGTCTTCTTTACCATACTCTATGGGAATGGAGGTGGAGTTCTAGGCATGAGAACAACTTTTTGGGTTATCTCCGCTTCTTTCTCTATAGCATTTTTGGACTCTTCAGTAACCTCAATCTCATCTTTATCTCTTTCTACCACAATTTCAACCTCAGACGGCATAGGGGGATCAATGGTCTATTTACCTCCTCGAGTCGTGTCTGCCATGCAATGCCCATCATTCTTTGGATTTTGGATGGTGTTGCTAGGAAGTGTGCCAGGCTGACATGGGTTCACAGTAGTTGACAACTGATTAAACTGCTTCTCAAGTTTCTTTATCGACACTACATGGGCATCAACTTTTTGACCGATTCCAGACAAGTCATTCTGCATCTCTTTCACATTCTCATCAGTCGAATCAAATCTTTTCATCATCTTTTGCATCATATCCTCAATCCGTGACATACTACGCCCAACTTCTCTATTACCAGATTCTCGATTTGCAGGTGGAACATAAGGCCCAACTCTTTCATTTTTGTTGTCATAGTTGTTCCAGTTGTAGTTGTTATTGCAATTGTAGTTCCCATTCTAGACATAGTTACCCTCTCGGTTGTAGTTACCATAGTTCCGACCTTGGTTTCCTTGCCCTTGGTGCCAAATATCTGAGTTGGAACCTTGGGCGTTGGCTCGGAAACCCCCCGTCTGATCGTTCACCAAATAAGCATATTTCTCATAGTAGCATTCTTCAACTGGTGGTGGTGGAGTTCTAGTTAGGTAATTTACTACATTCAACTTTTCTGCACCTCAGCTCACATGCTTCAACACCAACCCAAGTTTTGTCCTCATCTGAGCCATCTCCTCATGAATGTCATCGACAGATTGACTCGATGCAACTTGAACTGCAAAAGTGCTTCTTCCAGTGTCTGACTTTCTAGTGCTCCATGATTTGTTATTTCGGGAAATTTTCTCCAATTTCTCAGCAATCTCCTCGAAAGCGCACTCACCATATGATCTTGCAACAATAGTATCCAGCACAACCTTACCATTGTCATCCTGATCTCTGTAGAAGTACTCCTTTAGTGACTCATCATCAATGCGGTGATTTGGAACACTTCTTATGAATGCAGTGAACCTATCCCACAAACTGCTCACAGACTCTCCAGGTAGTGCTACAAAGTTTTTCAGTTTGTCCTTGTGATTTTGCTTTTTGGACAACAGAAAAGACTTTGCCATGAACACTTTGTGCAATTGGTCCCATGTATGAATCGAGTTGTACGGAAGCTTAGAAAACCACACCGCAGCATCTCCGATCAAAGATAGAGGGAAGACTCTCAACCCTATGACGCTCATATCCAACTCCGGTCGTCCCACACAAATCTTACAGACACTCCTCAACTTGGCTATGTGCCCATGCAGATCTTTCGAAGCCATACTAGAAAATAACTCCCTTGCTGTAAGCATCTGCATCAGACTGCTAGTCACCACAAATGTATGCCCTGGAGGTAGAGGAGAGAGAACAATAAGTCCTTCTGATTCAATTGTATTGAAGTCGACCCTGTAATTATCACTCAACCTCGGTTCTGGTGGATCCTGTACCCTCAAAGCATCGCCAAGTAGATTATCACCATGATCCTGAGTGTGCACATTAACAACCCCATGAGGCTGCAATTCAACTCCATCACCTAGATTCTCTCCAATTAAATTGACTTGGACCCCTTGATTATTCATCTTTCTCAAATTTTTGTTCAACTTTGGATCGTATGGGGTCAATGGTTCACCTCGACTTCATCTACTTGGCATACACTAGAGTAGAAACCTATAGAAAACAAAAACAAAAGAAAATGTAAAATTAGGAAATAATTGACTAAAGTTCAATAATGTAGTTAAACTTAATCTAAAAGCCTTATTCCCCGGCAGCGGCGCCAAAATTTGATACGCTCAAATTACACTTCCCTAAAGAAGTATAAGCGGTCGTCGTCAAATAAAGAACCCAACTTGTAGGTTGGGGTCGATCCCACGAGAAATATGGTTCAGACTTAAACTTAACTCACGATTATATTCATTTAGTCAAACTATTTTCGAAACAAGTAAATAAAGGGGGGGGGTTGGTAAGCAAATAACCGATTGTTGTTTAAGTAACAAGTGGGAAAGATTCAAACTTCGAGTTACCAATATGAGAGAGAAACTAGGGTGTATGTGTTCCCCATAAGCTCTTAACGCGGTAATCCTAATAATAGTAATCATTTCCTAGTATTTTACCTGCAAAGTTGGTAAAGATAGGTATCCCTAAGTGATTAGTCCTCCAAATAAGGAATTTTACTCCACACCTTGGTCCGGCTACGTGTGTATAACTTACTAACCCTTACC
>NW_006239153.1:815084-825166 GCF_000226075.1 Solanum tuberosum
TTTCATGAGGACCTATTACCTCCCTAGACTATTTAATATCGTATTTTAAAGGTATATATTTGCCCATGTGGACATAAAAAATAATGCAAAATTATAAATAGTAATGTGTCCATGTGGGCACATATATACCTTTAAAATACACTATTAAATAGTCTAGGGAGGTAATAGGTCCTTATGAAAGTTTAGTATCGCAACAACAAATCCGACCAAAGTTGAGGTATTTTTCAGACCCTTATCCCTTGATAATTCTTTTCTTATTAACTACTTCCTTGGTCCAGCAAGTAGCAACAAGGCGAGTTCTAACGCGTGCACTCGTTAAAAAAACTTAAAAGTGAAAGAATTACCAATACATGCATCAACACTATTCAACAATTACTTATTTATTATTCATACGTTCTTAGTTGCTTATGGTTCCCACAACCCTAGTTGTGGATTTAGTTACTCATGCTTGAAAGAACACAATTAATTTTTTGATAAAGAGAATTCATGAACTTACGTTTAGAGTAGAAGAAACCTGAAATCTCCAATTGAATTCCAAAGCAAAAATCTTATAAACCGAAATCCAGAAATCAAATTGCCAAAGTTTGCAAGATAATTCCTAAGAAAATACCAATAACTAAAAGTAACCAATAATTCCTAACCACCAAAATTGAGGTTCACATACCCTATTTGTAGGAAAACATGTCTTAAACAAAAAGAAAACAAAATAAGGAAATAAACTTTCTGGAACGCGGCTTTGATCGATGACTTGACCTATAGACCGTGGGTCGACCTACGGTCCGTAGGTCCTTCCGTTGGTCAACACTTAGAACTTTTTCAGCAAAGACTGGAACCTTCACTCTCAGATCAACAACGATGGACGTGCAAGACGGACCGTAGGTTGACCTACGATTTGTGGGTCTTCTTCCGTGGCTCCACACTTAGGATATTTTCATCAGGTACTAGAACTTCAATGCTCTAAACACATTCGACGGATATGTAGGATGACCCGTGGGTCGACCTACGGTCTGTGGATCGCTTCATAGTTCCACACTTGGTCAGAATTCCCTGATGCTCCTATCTACGCCTACCCATCGACAGACCGTCAGAGGACCTACGATCCGTAGGTCATTCCGTGGGTGGCTACTTCTGCATATTTTCAGTTGTCATCTCACTCAACCGCGTCCAAGCTTACTTCCTGCAAACATAACACATAAAACATTATTTCTAATACAAAATGACCCTAGACACATACAACTCTTAAGTGAAATGTATCAAAAATACCGTAAACACACGGTATATCAATTACCGATAATTTGTTTAGAGATTCTCTACTATTACATCTCATTTGACTAGATTGACTCAGCAGAGTGTGAGCTTCTAGTAGTCTGATGAGTGTGAGGAGAGCTTTCAAAAGCTCAAGACCTTGTTGACTTTAGTTTCTTTTTTGATCCTACCCGATGAGGGTGTAGACTTCACTATTTATTGTGATGCTTCTAGAGTTGGGTTAAGTGGTGTCCTGATGTAGAAGGGTAAGGTGATCACCTATACTTCTAGGCAGTTGAAGATCCACAAGAGGAATTACCCTACCCATGATTTGGAATTGACAGTCGTAGTGTTTGTGATTAAGCTATGGAGACATTATCTTTATAAGGTTCATTGTGAGGTCTTCACCGTCCATCGAAGTCTTCAGTACATCTTTAGCCATAGAGATCAGAACTTGACGTAGCGTAGATGACTTGAGCTACTGAAGGACTACGACATCACCATCTTGTATCATCTAGAGAAGGCCAATGTGGTGGCCGATGTTTTTAGTAGGAAGACTTCTGGTATGGGAAGTCTTGCCGCTATCAGTGTTGAGGAGAGACCTTTGGCTAGAGATGTTTATATGTTAGCTAATAGTCTTGTTCAGTTGCAGATTTCAGAGCAGACAGTCTGTTTGATTGCTTTTATTGAGGTTTATTATTCCTTAGTTGAGCAGAGTCGTGAGTGTCAGTTTGATGACAAAAAGTTGTGTCTCATTCGAGACAAGGTAATGAGAGGGGAAGACAAGGAGGTTGTCCTTGATTCTGATGGTGTGTTGTAGAATGGAGGCAGGATTTGTGTGCCCAAGGTGGGCGAGTTGATTACGCTGATTCTTAAGGAGTCCCATTATTCCGAATATTCCATCCATCCGAGAGAGGCGAAGATGTATCATGAACTGAGCCAGCACTATTGATGGTGTGGTATGAAGAGGGATATTACAGATTTTGTCTTGAGGTGTTTGACTTGTTCGCAGGTTAAGTGTGAGCACCAACAGCCTAGAGGTATATCTCATAAGATACATATTCCTACTTGGAAATGGGAGCGGTTTATTATGGACTTGTTGTGGGACTACCTACCACCATGGGTGGTTATGACTTCATTTGAGTGGTTGTTGATAGGCTGACCAAGTCCGCCCATTTCATCCCAGTTTGGGTGAAGTATACGATAGAGAAGTTAGTCGAGCTTAATATCATTCAGATTGTATGGTTGCATGGAGTCCCAGTTTCTATTGTCTCTATTCGAGGATCGTTGTTCACTTCCCATTTTTGAAAGGCTTTGCAGCATGACTAGGGTACTCAGCTAGATATGAGTACACCCTTCCATCCTAAGAAATATAGTATGAACGAATGATTTAGCTGTTGGAGGACGTGCTCCGAGCTTGTGTGATTGATTTTGGGGCTAGATGGGATCAACATGTGCCCCTATCAGAGTTTGCTTATAACAATAGTTATCATTATAGTATTCAGATGGACCCTTTTGAGACATTGTATGATAGACGGTGTAGATCTCCGATCGGATGTTTTGATTCAGCTGAGATGGATTCATTAGATACAAACTTTCTTAGAGATGTTATGGAGCAGGTTTGTATGATCCATGGTAGACTGTTGATAACCTAGAGTTGATAGAAGAGTTATACAAATTAGAGAGTCCGAGCTCTAGATGAATTGGACCCTTCAAGATTTTGAGTAGTCTGGAGAGGTGGCTTATAAGTTGTCCTTGCCAACTAACTTGTTAGTTGTTCACCCTGTGTTCCATGTCTCCATGCTTCAAAAGTATGTGTCAGATAAGTCCCATGTACTTTCGCTTGATTCAGTTGAGTTGGCTCCAGACTTATCTTTTGAGGAGGAGCCTACAACCATTTTGGATAGGCAGGTCTGGAAGCTTAGGACCAAGGAGATCGCTTCAGTGAAGGGGCAGTGAAAACATTCAGTTGGTGAGGCGACTTGGGAGACAGAATCGGATATGCATGCCAGATATCCTCATCTCTTCGAGCCTCTAAGTACTTTATTTTGCTTTATGATCGAGGACGAACATTGTTTTTAAATGTGGATAATGTAATGACCCGGTTGGTCATTTTTGGTGTTTTCATAAAAATTACCATTTTGCCCATCCCGATATTGACCTCAAATTTTTCTTGTCTGAGTTTTGATGGTTGGCTTTGGACATTGAGTAAATTTTGAGATTTTAGTAAGTTTTGAGTTTGGAAGGTTAAGTTGTTAAGAAAGTGGGTTTTGGAGTCTTTTGGAGTTTTGAGTGTCAGAATGAAATTCTATCAATTCCATTAGTTCAGAAACGTGGAATCTAATGCGTGAGAGCTGCCAGTTTCCAATTCACAGTCTTTTTAAGGATTTGAGGTCCTAAGTTCTGCAGTCGTCAAATTTTAGCATTTAAGTTAACTTTGGTCAACATTTGAAGTCTAGAAGCTCAGATCGAAATTCTGAGAGTTCAGTTGGATTTGGTGGGATGATTTTAGGCCTAGGAGTGGTCTTGATTAATTTTAATGAGGTCCTGAGCTTATTTTAGCCTTTTTAGGCGTTGAGTTAGTTTCTTGTGGTTTTCATGGATGGCGGGTCAAGGAGACCTCAGATTCATGTTTTGACGATTCCATTGAGTTTGAAATGTTGAGTAGAATTGATTTTTATATGTGGTTGTGTGTATGGGGTTCCGAACAAACCACAAGGGTCCTTTCAATGTTTTGAATTATGGTTGTGTTTTCTGGTGTAGAAGTCCTCAGTTTTGCAAAGGTCATGTCACTTAAGCGACCTCTGCTTAAGAGAAGGGCCTGTCGCTTAAGTGACCTTTGCTTTTGCGACACCCTTGTTTTTAGTGAGGTTCGCTTAAGTGAACCCCTAGTCATTTTTGTGACATAAGAGAGGGTTTTGGCCTGTCATTTTGGGGTTTAAGCCCCATGGCACCAATTTTGAGTTGTGGGAGCTTTGGGGTGGCAATTTGGACTAGATTTTCGAGCAAAATATTTTGGGTAACGATTATTAACTCTAAATCTTCATTTAACCATTGTTATTTATGTATTTATGTGTTCAAATCAAGCTTTGAAATGAGAAATTTGGGGTTATCTTCAAGAACCCAAGAAATTAGTAAAATGGTGATTTTGAAGTGGTTTTGATCCCTTTTTCGAAATGGTTTTCTTTAATGAGTTCCTAAAGTCTTGAGTAATATTTTCAAGTATAAAATTTTGAATTCAAACCTTATTTTTGGAATTGGGTTTTGTGTTAATTGACCTATTGTTCAAGAGAATTTATGTGGGTATTGTTGTTTCAGGATGGTGATGGTGAATACTTGATTATTATAGATTGTGTGGCTTTGAAAGTGATCTGTAAGGGGAAGACTCAAATCTTGGAGTGATTTATTAATTGATTTGAGGCAAGTGATCTCCTAAACCCCATATTCTAGTAGAATTCGTGTACTTCATTCGTTGCTTGTGTATTCGGAGTAATGGGGGATGAGGTGGAGGGTTTAAATTGTCCACTTGATACATCTAAATGAATAAAAATGTGTTGAAATGAATAAGGCTATCTGTTAAACATGATGATATGATTTGCCTTATTGTGACCCTTGTTGATTGATTGGGGAAATGTTTGAAAACACTTATGTAGACTTGAATTGTATGAATTATTATCTCTTCCGTGTGATGTGATATTTCTTGTGTGCATTGATTGTGAACACCGTGATGATTTATGATGCCGAGGTATTTGGCGGTGAATGTTGTGATGCCGAGGTCTTTGTCGGCGAGTGCCATGATACCGATGTCTTTACCGGTGAGTGTTGTGATGCCGAGGTCATTTTTGAGTAGTGATTTGATATAAAGACGATGTAAATGGTTCCGGGTAATGATATTGTGCCGATGGTAAATGGTTCTGGCAAGAGATTGATTATTGTAACTTGATGCATTTGATGCTTATGCGTGACTTGCTTGTTACTTGAGATTGATGTAATTGTTTTGTGTAACTAAACGACTTGACCTTGAGTTTGACTTGATTCATTTGATTATTGATTGTGAATATTGGGCCTCGTGAGTTGTGTACTATAGAATTGCTAGGTTGGGCTTATTTCTGTGCAGGTTATAGTTTGAGGAGGTTCGGTTAGAGTGTAAGGGGTATTCAATTTCTAGCTAGTTACCTTGTTTATTAGTTTGCTTGTTGGGTACTGTGTTATTGGTACTCACTTATTGTTTCTACACTTGTGTAGGTTCCGAGTCCGGACCCACGTGATCTCTTTCTCATTCTTCTGATTTCGAGCCTTGTTGAGGAAATGAAGAGGTAGTTGCTTGTCACTTCGGTGGGCCCTCTTTTTCCCTTTTCTTTATACTTTGTTCTATTGGAGAAACAAAGACCGAGACTTGTACTTATTTCTACATTCCTCATTTTATGTATCTAGTGGATTGTACACGTGACAACAAGCTTTGGGGTATTGTTTAGAATGAATAATTTTAAGGTCATGGTATTATACTAAGGTGGTTTTCAATTTTCTATTTAAGGAATTGTTTGATCACAAAGTTAAGGGGTCGTGGATAAAATGTTTTAGATTAGGGTTGAGAGTTTCCATATTGTTTATTCACAAAAAAAGGGTTTTACATTATTCATTACTTTTCCGGCAAGCCGTCGAACTTTCGATCAACGAAGCCAACCACCACCACGATGCCATGACATCTCCTTCTCTCACCAATCAGTGCTCTAACCCTTTCCCTTTCCTTTTTTTTTCAGGTCAAACAACAAACCAAACCACCGCCAACCCACCATCAGAAGACCCCCCATTTCTTAACATCCATAAACAACGACCACCTAAAATCCTTTCCTCCGGCCAGCGCACTGTCGAAATCACCACCAAAACACACTTCCCAACCTACGACTACCACTAACAACCCCTTTTTCTTACCATTCTCCCTCTTTTTCAGCCACCAAAACCATCATCAACTCCGGCAAATAGCCAAAACCCCACCTCAAACCACTGACAACAGTAGCTTAAATCTCGCAGTCACCATTGCGTCCCTCTTCCCCTTTTCCCATTTTCGATTTCTATTTGCTTTGTAGTGTAATGACCTTTATGTCATTTCTATGTTTATGCCTCTTGTTTGTCATTTAGAACTCATCTATAGCGACCCTAAGTCGTTTATGACTTTCTGGGACGGAAAGTTTGGTCACCTAATCGTTTATATGGATTTTCTGTGAGTTTTAGTGTTTTGGAGCTTTTGAACCTTGAACAATCATTTTTGTCAGAAGTTTAGAAATATGACCTCAGAATCTAATTCTGACGATTGCATCAGCTCCAGAACGGTCAGTATAGGCTAGTAGCATAGTTGGCATGACTTTCAAGGGTTTCAGTGCGAGTCAGTGTGATTAAGCGTTTTAACTTTCAAGTTGAAGCCTAAGTTTTACTTTAGTCAACATATTGAGTAAATGAGATCAGATGAGAATTGTGTCAGCGTGATTAGCTCTAAAATTCCGAGTTTATTCTAAAATGACCCTTCCTTTAGGTCCCGAGACTAATTCCAAGGCCCCTTGTCGATTTTGGCTTAAAATGAAAATTGAGTGTAGGACCCACTTTATATTGAAACGACCTCGGATGGGAATTTCGATTGTTCCTTTGATTCTGTAATGCTCTTTGCGATGGGGTAGCATAGTTTGTTTGTGTGCACAGGGTTCCCAATGAATCTTGGGCACCCCGTTGAAGTTTGGAGTCCCAAGCTTTTTGCTGTCAGCTGAGGCGTCGTGGTCGCATGCTTGGTCCTCGTGGTCACGAATGACTGGCGCACTTAACCTTGTGTTCATGTGTGGTCGGCCGTGATCCCGACCAGGCCTCTCTATTTAAGGCTGGTCGTGAGGTAGCCTTGGCCCTTTTAGTATATTCACGATTTCACTCTTGTTTTAACTCCGATTTGGGTGATTCAAAGTGCCATGCACTCGTAATGGTCGGAGATATGTTGTAAGGTGATTGGATTGTGTTGGTGGTACTCTATTCGAGGTTAATTTTCCCAATAAGCTGCTGCCCCTTCCCTTTGATTTGAGTTTTCATTGTGTTGTTGTGTTAGCCGATTTTCGACCCGCGAATTGTGTCCTTTTTTGGGACACAAATTCAAGACATGGTTTAGGACATTTTGACGAAGTCATTTCTAGAATTTCCAACATGGAACCCTCAATTCCCGTATGATTCTAAAAATTGGTTTGTCTTTGTTTTGGGTGATTTTGTTGTCTAAATGACCGTATTGACATTGTGATCCTATTTTTGATAGTGTGGCAGCGTTTAGAGGCCGTTCGGAAGGGAAAAACTCCGGCCTGGTAATTTAGAGCGTGCGTGATCGGCCTACAGGAAGGCTACAACTTGCTTTCTAATTAAGTTGAACAAGAATGTGTAAAATCATGATGATGAGTGTGAATTGGGGGTAGGTACGTAATTATTCCTTCTTTTCTTGCTAGAGACCACAATTTAGGGTTGATTTCCACTATTTCAAGGGTAGTAACATGCTGGTAGAAGGTTGTATGTGTGTTGTAGCATGCTATGTGATTTACTTTTGTGATTACTTATTTTTGGAGCATGTTTTGACCTTAGTCCAGGATATACTAGTGTTGCCTTACACCCATGCACCTTGTGACTTTGATATGTCTTTGACGCCACTCGAACGGACTAAGTCTTGGTAGACTAGGATAACAAACTTGGGTGTGATAATATGAGCCTTAGCTTAGGCATTTGCGATGCTTGATAGCCTTTCTGTCTCCTCTCCTTATTTCTGCAGCTCCAATGCATTATCAGAGATTGTGTGTTTTCTCGGGAATAGAGTTCTTCCAGTTTGGAGCTTTTTCTAATATCGATGAGGGTGGACGTCGATCCACGTTAGATTGGAGTCTACTTGAGATCCTCTTCGGAGTCGATATACCTCCGGCACTCTTGCTAGCTGGGCGGTTGATGACCCTCAGAGTGGTCTTGCTGGCTAGGCAGCCTGAATATATAAGACCCTCTACGGAGTTGACACTCCCCGAGACACTCTTGCTAGCTGGGTGGTTGATGTCCCTAGGAGTGTACTATATTGCTGGACAACCCAGGTTGATAGGTACTCTTGCTAGCAGGGTTGGGAGCTGACTAGTAGAGTTGATTGTCACTCTTGCTAGATGGGCTAAGAGTTGACTAGTTCTTGAATTGGAACTTGGATTACACTTTTGTCTTGTAGACTTAGCTATTTTGTGTACCTGTCAGGCTTATGGGGTTCGTGTGGGTTTTACCTCAACTTGTGCACGAGTGTACTTTCTGGGCTTATAGGTTCAAGTTAGGTTAGTTTAGCTATACTTAGATTTACTTTCCATATGCTCGTGTGCCTTCTTTTCTTATACGCTTTGGACTATGTTTAGGTCTAGAATCTACCTTATCAGACTGTCTTTACCTTTCTTGATCCGTCGGTCTACGATGCCTACTGAGTACCTTGTCTTGGTACGTATGCTATACTATGCATCTTTTCATGATGCAGGCTCTAGTACAACTACCAACGGTGATCGTTCGTGCCGTCTTTTACAGCTTGTGGATATCAGAGATGAGGGTGAGCTCTTGGCATCCTAGATCAGCCTATCTCCATCTGTACATATGTTAACTTGTCCTTTTCCTTTAAGATGGCTTGTTGTGGTCCACTTTTGTGACTTGTATTTATCTTATTAGACAACTTTGGACTAGTGACTTCCAGGTTCTGAGAGGGTTGATAACACTCAAATCACCCTCCATACCCAATTAAATTAGTCAGCGATCGTCGTCAATAAAAACCCAATGAAGAGTCGGGGTCTAATCCCACAGAGAATGGTGTATCGTTGAGAATTCCTTATCAATAAATATGGACTTTAATTTAACTCTTTTTTAATAGTAATAACAATTGGGTGGATGGTACCCCCCAACTTAAAAGAAAGCTTTGGTTATCAATTTTCGCAATTAAACTGAAAGTTAAACGAAATCAAGAGTTAATAAGCAATCTAGGGATGGGGGGATTGGAAGTTGATCTCACATAGGGGTAATTGTGCTACTCTATAGTGATGAACATTCATGAATAGGCTAAGTCATCTTCATTGACATTAATCATCTTTCGATCTCAAAACATCTATGCATAAAATCTCATTTCGGTCTCATCTATACGTCACTGGTAGACAACCCAATAACTTACTTTATTCTCTCTTTCAAGAATAGGGAAATTATATTCCAACCCATAACCTCTGTTTCAAGCAAACTACATACATCAAACCTAAATTGCTAGTATTGAACTAATTACCCACCCCAATCTGTCACGACCCGAGAGCATCCCCAAGTCGTAACATGCGTATTCGACCTCTCGGAGGTCTCATACAAGCCCTTAGCATTCATCACATTAGATATGTAAAATATTGCGGAATTAAAAACTCTTTAAATAAAATCTCATAAGAGTCAAAGGTCACTTTTAAAAACATCATTCAAAAGTACACAAGCGGAATACTAAGTCTCTTAGCCATCTTAGACATAAACGTGAAAACATACTAGGGACACGGCCCTTTACAATCAAAAGAAGTCTATTAAGTCTATTACAAGAACCTTATCATAAAACTAGAATAGAAAACTCTTGTCCTCGACATATGAGGACATACCACAAGATCTTGGAAGAACTTCAAGTTCCAAGCTTACTATGGAACCCGCTCACTTTCCGGAACCTACACTTGTAGAAAATAGAGAAATATGGAATTAGCACAATTACGTACTAAGTATGATGACCATGCAAAAACATGCCAAAACGGACATTTACAAGGAATAAATGCTTTCATATTATTTTGATAAAACCT
>NW_006239153.1:826198-826349 GCF_000226075.1 Solanum tuberosum
CACCATTTCTTAGTTCTAGCCCACTTCACACATTCATGCATTCAAGACTTTAAGTAACAAGGAGGAACACTGAAATGACCCAAAAAGTTCTTAAAAAAAATGCTTCGGAAGTTACCGGAAACTTGTTTAGCTATATATAAAACAATCCGTT
>NW_006239153.1:826779-834285 GCF_000226075.1 Solanum tuberosum
CATCTAAGTCTCCCAAGAAAGCCACAACATTACCATATAGAGACTCTTCATAGTCTAACATCATCACATATATGAACATTAAAAGAGATCACACTTTCAATCATAATGCAATAACACCTTATACAAGATCACCTTATGTCCATAAGAATACCTTCACATAGTACTATAACACTTCATAACTTGATAACACTTTAATTCAATAGATAATGCCTTCAAGGCCATATTCATAATACAATCCATAATTAAACACCTCCACTATAAGTGGATCAAACCAAGCAAGAACAATTATATCAATAATATGAGATTAAGCCAACTTACCATCCTCCAAAGCCATCCTCAACATTAATCAATAGATATAGAAAATCATAAACATCAACAATACAATCTATTCTAAGCATAAATTCATCAATACCCAATCATTATCAACAAACCCATTTCGTAAGTCAAATATAGAAATTTGTGAAATCAAGGGTTCATGAGATTTTTCACTTGAAAACATCGATTTAATATCAACAATATCACAATCCATCATTTAAAACCACTTAATGCAAGAACCCTTGAGTAGAGTAACAAATAGAAGTTTTTCATAACTTTTGAGAATTTGAAAACCCTTTGAAATTGGTTCTAAAGCGAAAACTAGCTTTAGATAAAGAGCCACCATACCTTAGTATTGAGAAAACCCACGAAAATTTGATGCAAGAAACCTTCAATTCGAAACCCTAGCTCCAACTTGACCTTTGCCTTCAATGGTGTTCTAGAGAGAACCCCTTTTTTTTTTTTGAAGAATGAATTAAAACAAACCTTTTTAAAAGTTTTAATACCATGTATAGAAATTAGAAATAATATAAAATATACCCACTTTTTAATTTAACTAAAATTAATATTTACGAAAATGCCCCTTGCCTACATGGACCTACCAAATAAAACTAAGGCAAAGTCCAATTTTTATTTTGGAAAATTTCATAACTCCAATTATGCTTAAACTTTAAAAATTCATACGTTAGGCTCTAGTTTCACCTATCTATTTTTTTTGGGTCGCTACACAATCAATCTCTTTCGAGCATCAACTAAAGATCAGAAGTAGGAATTAAGTTTGCAACCTTAATCCATTAGTTAACCCCATGGTAATTAGACCAAATTCATGTATGAACAACAACAAAACAGAGCATAGCACAATAGACACTACATTAAATCAACACTCAACCCCATTAGAGGACTCCTAGATCTTGGGGTTTTAGCCACCCATCACAAAAATTAAAGAAATTATACCTTTCATGAAAGCAGCCACGGGTAAGATGAAATCAAGCAATAAAGAGTAAACCCACTATGGATTCAATTCCAAATTGTCAAATTCAAGTATAAAGTTGTAAACCCCCAAAAGCTAGAAAAGTGTTCTTCAAAGGTAAAGTATTCTCTACACTATTCAAACTCTCTAAAAGCTCTCTGCTCTCTACTTTATTCAATAACATTTCAGACTCTCTACCAATTCTATCCTTCATGCTATTTATATTTTCCCAAAATATGGCCCAAATATTCACTTAATGACTGATTCGGTGACATTAGTCGGGATCGCCAAACATACTCGATCGATCAACCTTCACTCCTCAGCTCGCCTTGTGATGCACTTGGCTTCAGGTGTTTGAACTTCAGTTGGCGAACTCGATTGAGTCAGACTTTCACGTTCGGTGAATCACCGAATACCACCTTAGTCCGTCGTTCGAGCTTTAAATATTTTCCTTGCACACTGTTACTTTAGGCGATGTGCATCAAGACCGACGTTCTAACTAGGCGCATCGCCTTTTAAACTTGAGTTCACCGACCTTTATGAAGCAGACAGAAAGTGCTTTACACTATCAATTTAGGTAAGGTCATGCTCAGTTGGCGATCTTCCCTTCATGTTAGGCGATCTACAATGTTCACTTTGCACTTCTTTATGCATTATTGGCCATTCTTTCAAACATCATTCCTTGCCTTGTCCAATTGCCTTCATAGCTGAAAATCATCATTATTTGATTAGAAAATGACAAAATTAGGCATTGAGGACACTAATTATTGAGCTAAATGAACCTTAAATGAGTGAAAATCTACCACTCATCAACACCCCGAACTTAAAATTTTGCTTGTACTCAAGTAAATAAGAACACAATAAGCTCAATAATCAGAGCTAGCATGCAAACACCATAGCAAGATTACGCTCAGTAGTATGTTACCCTAAATCATGATCAAAAAGCTTCAAATGATGACTTACTAGTCTCAACACAAGCTCAAGCTCACTTTAGCTTCTTGTCTAATGCAAGGACATGTTTCAACAAATGCATTCAAGTGCACTCACATCAAAAACAATTCCATACTCTCACAAAGCAGCTTCAAAAAAGGTGTAAGGAATAAATGCAACTCTCACTCTCTCAAAAGAGAAATACATGCAAGCTTTGTCTCATAGGCTTGCCCATATTTTCCAATCATCACACAATCTGGTCCATGCAAGATCTCAAGTGTCTTTTAGGCTTGTAATGGAGTTGAGGATTAAGGTATGATTAATCTGGATTGGTGACTTTACCTTGCAATCATCATCACCTCTTCTCAGGTTCTTATTCTTCTTTTTTCAATCTAGAACTCAACCCTTAACTTGTAATTCTCTTTATTTGGGAATCCCCTTCTTATTTAATTCACTCATCTTTTTCCTTTTCACTTTTATTAAAAAAATTTATAAGGAGGGATTCCTTTTTTTAGTGACACTTTCAAAGTCGAGTCTCATTTCATCATTCTTTGCTCTTTACTTGGATTTCATTCATCCTTCCTTTTCACACGCCAACTTAGGATTTTGGCCTAAGTTGGCTATTCAAACATCACAATGCTTCAAAAAGGAATTTTGGTGAGAAGGTAGGGATAATTTGGTTTAAGAGGCTTCGTTTGGTTGACAACAAACAGATTAGGATCAAATGGTGACAAAATAGGTTCACACCCTCACAAGGTAGTCACAAATGGTTTATGAACAATTTGGTTCCCTCATTGAATTTTTGCACAAGATCATGTCTCACATTGATTCACGCAATTGGACTAACAAGGCAAATTCAAGGATTCCACATGCAGGTTTTCAAGTAAAAGTCACCACACATGGAACTTCAAAATACACTCATTTAACACATCCCGAAAAGATCAAAAGAGTACCTGCAATGTTTATTGCAAGAATCACATCAAAACGCAGCTAGTCAACACAAGATTCAAAGGGGTCATTCAAAGGTGTAACCACATAAATTTCATTCTCGCAACAACAACACTACGCATCATGCTCATCATGAGTAATATTTAAGACGGCAAGATTGAACAAAATCGATTCTCAAATTTCATCAATGAAAACCTCAAGCATTTCATGATTTTAAAACTCATGGTGGGTTACAATCATCAAGAGAGAATGAAAAAGAAGTTAAGAGACACACATTTACCCAAAAAGCACTCTAATATAAACAAACATCAACTGTAATTGTTCAAAAGACGAAATATTAGAATACAAATAAAAAGGGAATATTGGCACGAAGTCCCTCATCCTAACAAAAAAGAAAACAGTGTCCTCAATACAAAAGAAATGAAAATACTGGGAGTTTGAGATATAGGGTCCATGTCAGGCTATGCCTGTGGAGAACTCTCATTTGGAGTCTCAGGTGGAGAAGCCTCAAGAGGGGCATTGATACCCGATAAAAGGATGACTAGAGGCGGGAAGGAAGGCTCAGCTTGGGCATCAGTACCCGTCTCTTCAGCAGGAAGTGTGGTACAGTTTGGAGTAACTCCACTAGACCCAACATTTGTAATCTCTCAGATAGACCTCTCCAGGGTAGCTTGAAGGATAGTTTCCTCGGTCTCTTGAAGCTCTATCAAAGTCTCAGCAATCCCGTGTTGTTACTCTTGCAATCCCTTCTCATCAGTCTCCTCGGCAAACTCTTCGTCGGCCCTATCATTCTCAACATCAACATATGTAGCAGATGCAGGCACACTAGAAGAAGGCATGGTGCTCGACATTTCAGGCATAGGGGCAGCAACATTTGTAAGGGGAACCTCAACCCACGACTGTATCTGGACCACCTCCACCCTCAAAGTGGCAACCTTAGCCCTCAAGGTGTCCAAAGCACTAGAACTACTCTCGGCCTTCTCCCAAGCTGCTATCCTAGCAATCAAATTATCCAGCCTCGAGGTGTTCCCCTCTATCGTCTCCTCACACTTGACCACCAACTCAATTAGAAGAGCCAAGGATTTTTTGATAGCCTAGTCAATGAGATTGGGCAAGTCCTTCTCAACTTGGGCAAATTTAACATCGGCTGACCGGGCAAGATTGCCCATCTGGTATATCAGTTCATTGGTCAATGAAGGACAAGCAACAAGAGAGGGGTGAGGCCTCATAGTAGTAGTAAGCACAAATGCAAGAGGTACAAATGCAGTAGAGGAAGGTGGTGCAGAAATACCTTCTTGCTCCACAGAAGCAGAAAATATGTCGGTTTTAGGTATCAATGTGGCAGGGTCGACCACTGGAGTGAAGTCAGGTGGTGGCGGCTTCCTACGAGCCGCATCTCCCCTTAAATACTCAGCCTTGATCATCCAAATTTCACTTGAGGAGATTGGTGTGATTCTGACATCAGTTTTCCCTCGAAAGGGAACTCCTATTCTCTCGCATAGCTGAGTAATGAGCATGGGGAAGGGAAAAGAGGTCTTCTCTTATCTTAACTGGCCTGAAGTAAGATTTCATCCTCAATTATTGCACCCACATTTATCCTCTCCCTCTCAATGAGACAACCCAATAACACAACCTTTGGATGCCACAAAACAAATTCATATTTGGATGGCATCACATTGCTACTAATAAACTCAAACCAATATCTCGCCACTATGCTTAGGTCCTTCTTCTCTATCTTGGCACCTTCAGTCATCCACTAAGGTGCAGACTCACTAGATATTAGACGGTCTAGCTGCACTTTTAGTGTATAATATCTTTGTCATCTAGGTTTTGTACTCGTCAATCTTATTATTCGGAATGCACCGTACTGCGTTAATTGTAGAGGCATGACACTGCACCATCTTACCCCGTACTTCCACTTCATCCCTTTTTCTCTTCTTTGGTAATTCCTTGGCATAGGCATCATAAAACTCTCGTACTCACTTGGGTATATATAGTTGTCTGGCTCTTGTGAACTGTTCCAGCTCATGGAATTTGATTGCTTCCCATATTGCGGGATACTCACTCATACATTCGTTAGTCGAGAGTCGACGCTCCTCCAAAATGGTTTGTTCCCTATCTGCCTTTAGCCTATTCAAAACTCTTGGAGCTATAATCAAGAGAACACGAGAAGCAGGGTTGGTATCTTGTGAAGGTGACACCAATTTTTAGCGGATATCCACCTGCTTTTTGGCAATATGCTTGTGCACCTTTTTACCCCCGCTGGTAGGTGTCTGAGGTTTTGTTTGTTGGGTATTGAAGGCCTCAGAAGGCTCATTGATTGAAATGCCTTTTGCTTCTTTTGAGGAGGAGGAGGAGGAGAGGATTCCATGTCTAACTCTGTGTCGAAAGAGATCACATTCTTACCCTTTGTTCTCCCCATTACCTACAAAGCACACATTAAAGCACAAGATTTGTGAAGGTTAGTTGAAATCGAAAGCACTTTGAATCAAGTTTAAAAAACACTCTTGAGGGTCGCCTAGGCATATCGCCCAATAGGATCGGCGAGCTCTGGTGAGCTCAGCGAATTGAACAGTAGAAAATTACTTAGGGTATAGGCATACAAGGCGGAGTCAATGCCAACTCAGCGATTCACCGAGCTGGTTTTGAATAGCTAAGACAAGTCCACCAATTTGACAATGCTAAAGAGAAGGTAGCATGCATCAAGGAATATGTCATCTCCCACTCGGTGACACACCAAATAAGTTCAGTGGACTAAGACAAGCCCACCGAATGGAACAGTACCCAAGGCCACACACTTGCTAAAGAAGGTGAGCTGGATCTTACTCAATGATACACCTAACTTCACTGGCGGGCTAAGACAAGCTTACCGAATAGGAAGTTTCAGCCTAGTGCCTAATTTTCACAGCCAATCCAACATGCACAATAAATACGAGTTTCCCACAATATTACAATACACCCGTAGGTACTTAGATTTCCCCCATTTATCACTAAACATTGCACTAATTGACGATTTGCCCTTAAGAAAGTAGTTACATTATCTATCATTGGAAAGAATCATGCAATTGCATCAACACTGACCTACTCAAACTTCACTCACATTCAATTAAGTTCAGAACCAACAAAATTATCAACTCAACTCAGCAATTAGACCAACACAAACATGATTCACTATTTTTTACAGAAATTCACAATCAAAATCACATGGGCACAATTCAATTTCAAAAATATGATGCTACCCGACGAAATTAAACACACAATCTTAGTTAAAGGGCTCAAGCCCATACCATATATGCATTCTAAACACAAAATCATCAACAGGAAGTCGAAACACGAACCTTAAAGTAAAGAATAGTAAAAAATTGAGGGTTCGAGGTTGGGCTGACACAAACTCCAAGAAATTGCACTCTTAGCACCTTCAAGACACTCACACTAGGCACATAAACACAACAAATGCACGAAGCAAGATATTGGAATTAAAAAGGCCCTCTGATTTCAAAGATTTTGATTTTTTAAATTTAAAATAACCCTTGGCCTTTTTATACCAGGCATGTTCGGTGCACTCGACTAACATCGCCGAACCCGTTAGGCGCATTGCCATTTGGATCTTAAACTCACTGAACATGCCTGAACAATTACCAAACTTGAAGGCTGATTCAACGGACCCGATGTAGTCTTCTTAGTGCACTTCAGTGAATCACCCTTTGGAGCTCTGATCGCTGATATTGACAGTACATTTTTCATTAATTCAAGCTCGGAAAACAACTGAGAATTAGTCCACACAATGCCTTTGGCAGATCACCGTTTGGGTTTTGCATCCCTTATTCTTCCCTTTTCAATTTTCCAACGTTTTCTAAACCCGCACTCACAACGCACGTTATTCGAAAGCGATAAAAATAAAAGTAAAGACTTGGGTTGCCTCCAAAGAAGCGCCCTATTTAACGTTGACATAGTCCTCAAGCTCATGATTCATTTTTGGGGTTCGGGATTGTCACTACCCGGGATCACCCCCTAGTCGTAACCGGCGTACTCGACCTCGAAAAGGTCTAACACAAGCCTCTTAGAAATTCATTCATCGCATAGACACTAAAACCATAAGGAATTAAAAACATTATTTACCAAGAAAACATTTCTTAAAAAAATATATAAAGCAAGCGGAAGACTTTCTAGACTTTATACATGATGTCTCAAACCATCTAATACTTTAGAGTACAAAATTCGGGACTAATCCCATACACAACTTAAACAATACTAAAAAGACATAAAAGAATATATTGGGTATTGTCCTCGAATCTATGAGGACTCACCAAGTCTTCATCTTCAACACTTAGAAACCTATCAAA
>NW_006239153.1:843296-852735 GCF_000226075.1 Solanum tuberosum
AAACTCAGTGGCGTTGGAAAGATCGTTCCAAGGGCTTTCCAAACATAACTAGAACTACTCCTGGATCATCCTGAGCTAGGAGTTATGACTGCTCAAAGTTGGCCAAAAACTCACTGATTTCCACACTTGGCCGAATTTCCAGATTCTGAATTTCTTTCCAAAAAAATGACTACTTCCAATTTCAAGCTTCTTCATATTCATTTTAAATTGTCGGATGTTACAGGGATGGTGTCACTAGGCAACGTTCCCTATTTCCTTGGATTGAGATGAGTAGCAATTTGACCCAGTTAGGTCTCCAGATGCTTAATGGAAACTGAGTGAGAAGTCATCGTCTATGATAAAGTGGATAAGTTATTTTTCAATTCCTTCAACACCTTATCGGACCCTTCAACCTTGTTGTAGATCCTTACAAGCATGTCCTTTGTAAGGCTTCCTTATGTCCACTTGGTTCTTTAGGGGGTGGATGATCATAGGGAAGCACATACCTATCATTTTCCATCTCTCTATCTCAACAATTTCCACCCCGCCAATCTTTCAAACTACCATCTCTATCCTTGTTCCAACATTGGTTCCCACCTTGTTGTTGATAATTATTGTGAGAACCCACCCCCCCCCCACTTGATTTCCCAGGTATTGAACTTCTTCATTGTATAATGCCTCAAATTTGGTATCATCTAGGCATTGCCCAATATTGGTTCCAACCGCATTTACTGACTTGGTTAAACCTCCCACGACATGTTTGGTTAAAAAAATGATTTGGGTCATCATTTTAGCCATGTTTCATCTCTTTCATGAACCTTCTCAATTAGTTATTGAGTTAGACTCACTTGAAGAGTGGGCACATGGTCCTCTCTAGTGTGTCATGCTCAGTTAACTTTAGTCATATCATTGACCATCTTCGAGGGTGGAAAGAACCTTTCAAAGAAGGCATCAATGAGCTCATCCTATGAAGTGATTGAATTATTTGGCAACTCTACCAACATCATGTAGCCTCTCTCGTTAAACAAAATAGGAATAACCTCAACATTACGGATTCTTGGGAGATATTCTTGAACACAAAGGGTCCACATACCTCCTTGAAATTCCTAAGGTGTTCATGGAGATCCTCATGAGCCAAAACCCCAAACATTCCTTTAAGCTGGAGCAATTTTGTCATAGTTCCGGTGATGTGAAACACATCCCTCCCAGTTGTAGGAGGTATTTGGATTTCTCCCGTGGTTTGAACAACATTAATGTGCATGTCATTCAAATCACCCATATTTCATTTTGACCATAGTGACTATCATTGTCACTTCCATGGTCACTCATTTTGTTAACCTGCAAATCAGTAAAACAACAACACCAAACAACAACTCTACTACAACTAAACAAAATTAAAATCTAACTTTTCAATTAAAATTCTTAACTACCATTCCCAACAACGACACCATTTTTTATAAAGATCAAATCACCCTCCAAATCCAATTAAAAGAGTGAGCGTTCGTCGTCAATAAGAACCCAATGAAGAGTTGGGGTCGAATTCCACAGAGAATGGTGTAGCGTAGAGAATTCCTTATCAAGAAATTTGGACTTTAATTTAGCTCATTTATAATAAGAACAATTGGGTGGATAGAACCACCAATTAATAGAAAGCTTTGGTTATAAATTATCGCAATTAAATTGAAAATTAAATGAAATCAAGAGTCAATAAGCAATTTAGGGGTGCGGGGATTGGAAGTTAATCTCACATAGGGGTAATTGTGTTGCTCTATAGAGATGAACGTTTATGAATAGGCTAAGTCATTTTCATTGACGCTAATCATCTTTCAATCTCAAAGCATCTATGCATAGAATCTCCTTTCGGTATCATCTATATGCCAATTCTAAACAAACCAATACCTTACTTTATTCTCTCTTTCAAAAATAGGCCAACTAGATTCTGACCCATAACCTCTCTTTCAAGCAATCTACATACATCAAACCTAAATTTCTGGTATTGAACTAATTACCCACTCCAATTAATCTCTTTCGAGCATCAACCGAAGATCGAAAGTAGGAATTAAGTTTGAAACCTTACCCCATTAGTTAACCCCATGGTAATTGGATTAAATTCATGTATGAACAATGACAAAACAGAGCATAGCACAATACGCACTACATTAAATCAACACCTAACCTCATTAGAGCACCCCTAGATCTTGAAGTTTTAACCACCCATCACAAAAAGTAAAGAAATTATACCTTTTATGAAAGTAGCCACGAGTAACATGAAATCAAGCAATAAAGATTAAACCCACTTTGGATTCAACTTCAAATTGTCAAATTCAAGAACAAAGTTGTAAAACCCCAAAAGCTAGAAAAGTGTTCTTCAAAGGTAAAGTGTTCTATACACTATTCAAACTCTCTAAAAACTCCCTCTTCTCTATTCTACTCAATAAAATTTTGGACTCTCTAACAATTCTATCCCTTGGGCTATTTATATTTTCTCAAAATTTGGCCCAAAAATCCACTTAATGATTGATTCGGCGACATTAGTCGCGCTTGCCAAACCTACTCAGAAGATCGCCCTTCACTCCTCAGCTTGCCTTGTGATGCTCCAGGCTTTTGGTGTTTGAACCTCAGTTGGAGAACTCGATTGATCCAGCCTTTCACATGTGGTGACTCACTGAATACCACATTAATCCACTGTTCGAGCTATAAATCTTTGCTTTGCACCCTATCACTTTAGGCGATGTGCATCAAGACCGCCATTCTAACTAGGCATATCGCCTTTTAAATTGGAGTTCACCGACCTTTTAAAGTAGACACAAGTGCTTTGAACTGTAAATTTAGGTGAGGTCATACTCAATTGGTGATCCACCCTTCATGTTAGGTGATCAACAATGTTCACTTTGCACTTCTTTTTTACATTTTTGGCCATTCTTTCAAACATCAGTCCTTGCCTTGTCCAATTTCCTTCATAGCTTCAAATCATCACTATATGATTAGAAAAAGAAAAAATTAGGCATTGAGGACACTAATTATCAAGCTAAATGGACCTTAAATGAGTGCAGATATACCACTCATCAAGGGTTTCCTTGTATATAGTTTTTGGTTTGCTTTCTGTTTCTGCCTTTTCTTATTGTTAAGAGTTGTTTTTTGTTTAGTTCTACCCTTGTACTCACTACTTGTCATTCTAGGTACGGGTCGGCTAACCTACTGGTGGGTTTTAGTAGGTGTCATTATGATTTGGGGAGTCGGGTCGGGACAAGTTTTCAAAGTGTGATTTTTTGCTTGAGTTTGTAACATTCTTGGGGCACGTAGTGTCCAAGGATGGCATGATGGTAGATCCAATGAAGATTAAAGTTATTTGTGGTTGGGCTAGGCCCACTTTAGTGACTGAGGTTCAAAGCTTAGTTGTTTTGGCAGGCTACTACAACTGGTTTATGGAGGGATTCTCCACCATTGCAGCACCTCTAATCGGTTGAATCATCTTGATGTACCTTTCAAGTGGTCTGAGGAGTATTAGTTGAGATTTTGGAAGCTCAAGGAGTTGCTGACTACTGCTTCTATATTGATTCTTCCACTTGAGGGCGAGGGCTTCACAATCTATTGTGATGCATCCGACGTTTGTTTGGATTATGTATTGACGCAGCAAGCCCGTGTTAATGCTTATGCATCGAGGCAACTTAAAATCCATGAGCGCAACTGATTTCACGTATCAGGACACTTCTTCCAATTCTAAGTTCCAACGATCGTTAGTCAGTAATATAACCCTACTAAGTGAGTTGGGATCGAATCCCACAAGGAGTGGTACATGTTTAAGATTCAATAGCCAAGTGCAAATATGTTCAAGTCAATCATAGGTAAAAGACATTTAAGAATAAAAGCATATTTTGACACAAGTGTCAAATAACAGGGGGGTTTTGATTGTAATTATCAACTACAACAACAGCAATTAACACGAATAAACAAGTAAAGTGACAAGTTCTTGGGATGTGATTGGATTATAGGCTAAGGTAGACAAATGGGTAATTGCAACTGATAGTAAATAGTTGTAAATCAGTGAATAAGCTAGAATTTAGTGGGGATAAACTTTTTCTCGAATAATTTACCCCGAATCAAATTGGTTTCTCTCGAACACCAATAAGAAGCAATTAAGAACAGCCTACACTTTAGTCCATTCACTCTCTCGAGCTGAATGAGTGGAAAAGGGTTTAGGATTCACTCTCTCAAGCTGAACCCATGACAACCCAATACCCAAAGACCATCAAATAAGTAATCTTGGTTTTAAAACCTCTCTCTCGAGCAAGCCAAAAAAACAAAAGTAAAGTTGTATTTGCAACTATAACCCTTTAAATTAAACCACAATTACTGATTGACATCACTTTTAAACAACATTTAAACTATCAATTAAAAATACCCAACAGCTAAATCAACCCATAATCACATCCCAAGAATTGGGGTTTTAGCTAGACATACATAAAAAGATAAAATCGTTACCAATTGTTTTTCCATCAACTGAGTAAGATTAATCTCATCTTTACAAAAGTTAAGGTTGAAGAATCTCAAAGACCCACTTCCAATTTATCAAAAATGGAAAAATCAATTCTTCAAAGCTAAGGGAAATATTGTCTCAATATTCTCAGTTCTAACTCAAAAATTACTCTAATAAATGCTCAGAATAAAATTTGATACTAAACATAAAGTTTGAAAATGTATTTATAGTTGCCAAAAATTGTGCTGCGAAGGACCATTCGGTGCAATAAGTCGGGATCGCCGATCCACTCGGCGATCTGCCCTTTGGTCAATTCTATCGCCGTTTTGCTTTGGCCTTCAACATCTTCAAGTTCTGTAACTTTGGGAGATCTAGCACTGCATTGCGGATCCATTTGGCGACAAGTCGACTGCTCCTTTCTATCGCCGACTTGATTTTCTCCTTCAGAGTTTGCACACTGGAACTTTAGTGGAGATCATGGCCGTTCGGCGACTCGCCCAATGGGTTAGGCGATCATCAGGCCTTCTTTTCTTCGTTCTTTCAGCTGCCTTGTTCCTTTTTGCTCATTAGTGTCCATGCTTTGTTCCTCAATCCAAATACCTGAAAAATCAAAGATTTACATCAATTATTGGCACAAAATATGCACTTGAGGATACTAAATCCATTAAAATAAAGCCCAAAATGAGTCTAAATCGTGGACTGATCAACACACCCAAGTTAAACTTTTTCTTGTCCTCAAGTAAAACTCAAGTTCAGCAGCTCAAAAAGGATGTCTCAAACAGTGCTATACAAGACTCAATCATGAATGAACATAAAAAGACTCAACTTACTCATCCAAGGATCAATTGTGCACTCAAAGATTCAAGTTGTGACTCACCATTACCAAAGAATCTCAAACTCACAATACTTGCTTCAAATGCAAGTTCAAGCTCAACAAAGGTGTTCAAATGCCCTCACACAAAGGATGATTCCATATCCACACACAATGGTTCAACAATTTAGAGCTCCGTAATCAAATGAAACACTCACACTCACAAAGATGAACACAATGCATGACTCTACCCATAGGTTTTCCCGTATTTTCCAATCAACAATTGTTTCAACTCACTCAAGATCAAAAAGGTTTTTTCAAAACTTGTAACGAGGCTGAGTGCAAAGGTATGGTCATTTAGGCTTAGTGGATGCTATCCTCATGATATGTGGTATGAATAACACTTCCTTCCCTTTCCTTCATCATTCTCATTCATGCTCAAAAGTCTCCCCATTATTCACTTTCCATGGATATGTTGGATACCCTATTTTATTTGCACTTTCACAACTTTATTCCACAACTTTTTCATTCTTTTTATTTTCTTTTTCTTTTCTTTTCCTCTTTTTTTTATGGAGGGGTTCCATTTTTCTCAAAAATCATGGTTCAAGGGGACTTCTTTGCATTTCTTGGTTTACCTTCTCTTTTCACCACACCCCAACTGAAATATGTTTTTATTCGTAAATGTCTTTACCTATGATTGACTTGAACATATTTGCACTTGGCTCTTGAATCTAAGTTTGGGCCTTATTTTGAAATAAGCTTAAGACTTTTGTCAACTGATATAGATATATATAATCTTATCCACGAAATTCCTGACAGTAAAGAGGTGGATATATTTGTGGAGCACACAGATGAATATCAATGGACCTATGATGTGGTTAATATTGAAAGGGCTCAATTTCAAAGTGAAGAGAGCTTGGTAGATATTGATGTAATAGAGGAAAGCGATTCCACAAGTGAAGAATGTGGGTCATTTCATGACTCTGATTATTCCATGGAAGGAGAGATGACATGATTTTTGATAAAATTATAGACTCTACTGCTGAGTGGATTGGTGTTAATGAAAAAATCAGAGATAACCAATTCAAAGAAAAAACTATTGAGTTTGATGTTGCCTTTGACATGGCTAAGATTCCCAGTGACACTCAAGAAGAAGTTTGTGATGCAGCAGATGATGAACTAATGAGTTTGCAAGGAGATTCAGATGATGATAATTCAAAAAAATTAATTGTTTTTAATGCAAAAAGTGATCTGGAGGATCCAAATTTTGAGTTTACACTTAATATGATTTTCAGTAGTAGTAAAGAGTTCAAATGGACAGTGGAAGTGCGTAATGTGATGAAGAAAAACGATATTAAGCTTAAGAAAAATAAAAGTAGGAGGGTGAGGGTAATTTTAAGGTGTCAAACTGCAAATGGTTTATATACGCATCAAAGGCTAATGAAGATGAACCTTTCATGATCAAAACAAAAAGCCCTGATCATTCATGTGGCAATCAAAGAGAAAATAAAACTATTGACTCTGGATTTTTGGCTAAGAAATATGCAGATGAGTTAAGAATTAATCCAAGCTGGGGTGTGAAAGAATTTCAAGCTCATGCGATGAGGAAGCATAGTTTCACACTCAGTACACATCCATCTTATAAGGCAAAAAATAAGGCTTTAGATCTGATCACAGGGACTAAAGAAGAACATTTGATATGTTATGGGACTATTATCTAGAGTTAAGGAGGAGTAACCTATGGACTACATGTATTTTGAAGTCGGATGATAATCCAAAAACAATGGTCAAAGATAGAAAAAGATTTTTAAGACTTTATGTGTGTTTTGCAGCTTGCAAGCAAGGATTCTTAGCTGGATGTCGACCTATAATAGGGGTTGATGGATGCCATTTGAAAGGCTGCCAAAAGGGAGGGCAACTATTGACTGCAGTAGGCATTGATGCCTACAACAACATATATCATGTTGCATTCACAATAGTGGAAGGTGAATTGAAGGACACATGGACCTGGTTTCTTACACTTCTTGACGAGGATCTACGAATCTCACAAAATTCTTTTGCTTGAATTTTCATTTCCGATAAACAAAAAGGTTTAATTCCATCATTTGATGAGATAATTCCAGATGTTGCACATAGATTTTGCGTGAGGCATTTGCACAATAATTTTAGAACTTACGGTTTTGGAGGACAGACGTTGAAAGAAGTCCTATGGAAAGCTGCTAGGGAAACTACAGAACTTGAATTTTCCAAGCATATGGAGGAAATATCAAAGATAGATATAGATGCCCTTAAGTGGTTCACGAATATGCCTCATATTCACTGGTCAAGAGCTTTTTTCTCTTCTTTCACAAAGTGTGACATGTTATTGAATAATATGTGTGAGTCATTTAATAGCGTACTTCTACCTACAAGAGACCAACATATTCTGACGATGCTTGAATCAATAAGGATCTATATGATGTCAAGACTTCAAAAGAATAGAGATAACATGATGAACCATAACCACAAAATCTGCCCACGAATCTTATTGAAGCTAGAGCAAAATAAGGATAAGGCTGCTGAGTGTATTGCCATTAAATCTGATGAATTTCATTACCAAATTTAGGATTCTCATCTAAGATTATTCTCTGTTGATCTTAAGGAGAGGACGTGTTCCTGTAGGAGATGGGACTTAACAAGGATACCTTGTAATCATGCTATTACAGCTATATGGGTTAAGAAGGATGAACCTGAAAAGTATGTTCATGAATGTTACACAGTTGAGCAGTATATGAAGAGTTATTATCCATCCATTTTGCCAATTAATAACTCTGAGCATTGGTCTAAGACTGGCATAGAACCACCACTGCCACCCATATATAAATCTTAGCTAGGTAGACCAAGAAAACTAAGAAAGAGAGGAAATGATGAGACAACTCAAAAAGAATCAGATTTTGGAGAATGTACCCTTTTAAAAGCGTCAAGAAAGGGCAAAAAAAGGAATGTGAATTGTGTGGAAAACAGGACATAATAGTAGAAAATGTCATATTCTTACAAGAAACAATCAATCTGAAGTTCAACAACAACAAGTTCACCAGGAAGTCAGAAAAGAAGGTTCATCTACACTTAATAATGAAACGGAAGTAAGTTTTCAAAATGAGTTGATTCCCTTTAATATTTATTAAGAATAACAATACTAAAAATGTTATTTTGATATAGGTTTCAAGCACTCTTACTGAGAACATGGCATCTATACAATCCAATTCTTCATTTGTGACTAAACAAATCGTAATTACCTTCCGTGTTGTCTATTCATGCTGTTTGTATTGAACTTTACTAACTTAGCTTCTTTTTTTTTATGTATTGTAGGCCAGACAACTTAACCAGCCAAGGGCACAACCTCAAATCCCCCTGAGGAGTTCTGCATTCATTTTAGAAGAAATTAATGAGCATTCTAGAAAAAGGTACAAGGCCATATCTCATCCAGAGAATGGGAAAACAATACGTCCCATTGTCAAGCTTACAAGAGGCGCTTTCTCAAACTAGAAAGAGAGTTGGAAATTGAGCATATGCTAAGAAGAAAAACGTTCCTTAGATTTTTTTCTTACCTATTAACTTTGAAGTTCTTTATACTTCAGTGACATGTTTTTGTTTCCTCTTAAAACTATTTGCTACTTAAACAATTTGATTATGTTCTTGATTTGAAATTTTTGCATATGACTATAGTAAGATCACATGCATCAATCCACTGTTTTTACAACAAAAAGATTGATATATTTCTACATATCCAAAAAATAATATCGAAAGAGAATTAGAGGGAGAGTCGCTGTAACGACCCTAAAAACGAACTAGTGAAACTAGAGCCTCACATGTGAATTTGGAGTTGAGAACTTGATGAAATGATGAGAAATGACCGTGACGTCCAGAAACTAGTCGTTCGAACTAGTGAGTTGTAAGGGTCTTGTCGTTGAAGTTTGGAGTGTTGTTAAAGGACTTAAGGGGTTGATTAGCTAGTTGATTAATCACCTTTATAAGCTAGCAAGACCTTAAGCTAGGTCATGAAATCATTTAGAACCGAGACCCTCAAAACAGTCCCCTAAAAACAGTTTTTAGTTTTAAGTTAGAAGTGAGGGTCAACTTTAAATGGTCATATCTTTTAGCTCAAAACGAATTAGGTGGTCCATTACCTATCC
>NW_006239153.1:855125-872109 GCF_000226075.1 Solanum tuberosum
TTTGATAGGTTTCTAAGTGTTGAAGATGAAGACTTGGTGAGTCCTCATAGATTCGAGGACAATACCCAATATGTTCTTTTATGTCTTTTAGTATTGTTTAAGTTGTGTACGGGATTAGTCCCGAAATTTGTACTCTAAAGTATTAGATGGTTTTGAGACATCATGTATAAAGTCTAGAAAGTCTTCCGCTTGCTATTTTTTTTATGCAATGTTTTCTTGATAAAGAAAGTTTTAAATTCCTTATGGTTTTAGTGTCTATGCGATGAATGAATGTTAAGAGGCTTGTATTAGACCTCTTCGAGGTCGAGTACGCCGTTTACGACTAGGGGGTGCTCCCGGGTCGTGACAGTCGCAGTCTAAAACTCAGCGCTTCCATCTCCTAATTTATTTTCCTGCATCTACACACCATTCAAGATGATGAAAAACATATATAATAATCTTACATCAAACCATCCAAATAAGTTAAGATCTAGAATCAGTTTATTCACTATCACACTTTACAAGTCAAATACACAATATCAACACTTTGAAATGCATATTGTCTCTTCACAATCAAGATAAATAATTTCACTCGAGCACTACAAAAACAATGCAAACTTCACAATTAACCATATTTTACTGATTTTTAGTGAGATAGGACATTTAAATGTTGATAACTATTAGTCTCAACATTAATGAGTTTGTAATACTACAAAGCAAAAAAATACCTTCGCAAACGACAAGGAGCCTGGCGAAATTCGAGAGGTAAATCAATTCTTGGACCCGCAGGCTCATACCTTCCATTTCTACCACTTTCAAACGGAGTCACTACAATTTTGAAAGGGGTACAAATATATTTAGGCGAAAGAAAGAGTGAATTTCAAAAAGTAATTCATCACATCCACACTCATCACACACACTAAACTAGAGTTGTCATCATGCACACATCATTTATACTTTAGAAGAGAATAAATTCATCAAATATGTAAGTATATTACCTGAATTTGAAAGCTTAAGCAAAAAACAGTGAAAATGCAAAGTTGAAGAACCAAAATAGCTTGACCGAATCGGTAAAGCAAGATCGAAAAGACTTGGCTCCTATCTCGAGTTGAAAAAGAACCGAAAAGAAAACTAAAAAATTGATTCAATTGAAACAAAAATCACTCCAATATGAGCTCCACCATTTATTTTCCTTTAGCATTGAATCAGATTTTTGGGTGCTCTACATTTGATTTCTAAGAGAGAGAAAGAGATAAAGAAAAGAGAAAAGAACACACTTTCAAATGTACTGTCATGTGATTCTAAAAGAGAGAGAAAGAGATAAACAATTAAAAATGAAGGAGTAAATGCAATGTATGCTATGGTAGTTTGCTAGCACGTGAATCTAGAGTAAATTTAAACGATAAAAAATTATTTTACTATACAATAAATAAAGTAGAATAGATAATACCAGAATTGCCCTTTCTGTTAATAAGAGATATGTTAACAAAGTTAATGTTTTTTAGTAATTTGATCAAAATAGATGAATTTAGTTAATTCAAGGTTAAATGTGCACAGTCAAATATCACAGAGACTAAAAGTGGAATTAGGCAATAACACAGGGACTAAAACGCCATTTTCTCTTCTTTTTTTTTAATTTTAATTTATTATCTCAAATAAAATGATGCTTTATAAAATTGGTTTGTCATGCCATTCAAAATGATACCTTTTGATTTGTTATTCTATTTAAATTGATATTTTTCTTAGAATTCAAGATGTTAATATGTTCGAAATGTTGCATTAGTTCATTACCTTGTTCACTGTTCATATAAGATCAAGTTTACATAGTTTATGTCACATTTATGTTACATTTGTTACTAATATTGTTATTGCAGATTTTGTGGTGCACCATTCATGTTAAGTTCAATTTAGGTCGTCTATCTTTAAAGAGACACGTTGGGTTGTCACCTCCCTTCAAGTGACATATTAAGTTCAATATTGGGTCGTCGGCCTTTCAAGAGACATGTTGGGTTGTCACCTCCCTTCAGTGACATGTTATATTCAAGATTGGTTCGTCTGCTTTTCAATAGACACGTTGGGTTGTCACCTGGTTCAAAGTGATATGTTATATTCAAATTAGGTTGTCTGCCTTTCCAGAGACACGTTGGGTTGTCACATCCCTTCAAGTGATATATTAAGTTCAATATTGGGTTGTCATCTCTCGTCAAATGGCATGTTATGTTCAAATTGGTCGTCACATCCGTCCAAGTAACATATTAAGTTCAAGATTGGGTTGTCATCTCCCTTCAAATGACATGTTAAGTTCAAATTGGATCGTCCGCCTTTCAAAGAGACACGTTAGGTTGTCACATCCCTTCAAGAGACATATTAAGTTTAAGATTGGGTTGTCATCTTCCTTCGAGTGACATTAAGTTCAAATTGGATCATCAGCCTTTCAAAGAGACACGTTAGGTTGTCACATCCTTCAAATGACATGTTAAGTTCAAATTGACCGTCTTCCATTCAATAGACACGTTGGGTTGTCACATTTTTTCAAGTGACATGTTATATTCAAGTTGGGTTGTCACGTCCTTTCAAGTGACTTATCATATTCAAGTTGGGTTGTCACGTCCTTTCAAGTGACTTATTATATTCAAGTTGGGTCGTCCGCCTTTCAAGAGACATGTTGGGTTGTCATCTCCCTTCAAGTGACATGTTAAACTCAATTTGGATCATCTCCCTTTCAAAAGACATGTTGCATTGTCACCTAGTTCAAAGTGACATGTTATTTCAAATTGGATTATCACTTCATTCAAAGTAACGTATCACATTCAAATTGGGTAGTGTTCCTTTCAAGAGCTACGTTAGATTGTCACCTCATCCAAAGTGACATGTTATATTCAAGTTGGGTCGTTTGCCTTTCAAGAGACAAGTTAAGCCGTCATATCGTTCAAAGTGACATGTTATTTGCCTCATCTTTCTTTTAAAGAGGTACACAACTTTCAGTGTGCAATTTTGGAAGTAATATCGAAGTTATGTGAATGTTTTCGGTTTATGATCAATTGTTGCCTTTTGTTTATTATTTTCATCCCCATTGACACACATTAAGTATTGTTCAAAAGCTCTACTAACGTCTCATATTTTGTTCAAAGTTTATCAAATCAAATTTGGGTTCGTCAACTTTGTTTGACCAGGAGATCTATCCTAATCAAACAGAGGGGCAAGTTGTTGATGCCAAATTTTGGTGTGATATTTTTCAAAGTTAATATTTTTAAATATTTTGTTCATTAAATAGTTCAAAATACATGTGTTGCAATTTTAATGCAATTTATCGATAATTATCTTTATTTTTATCAAATTTTAGGTTTTTTATCGTTTAATTTTGTTTACATTGTTTTGGTCACAATTGATTGGATATGTTCAAGATATTTGTTTCGTTTGATTAAATCACCATTTTTTTGTTAAATTGCATTTTTACATGTCATTCATATTATTCGTTACATTTGTTAATATTCATTTTATTCATATTCATTTTGCTATTTTTTAGCACAATCTACAAATATATCGAAATCAGATAAGATTTGCATACACAAATGTTTTATTAACCAGTGATTTTGGCCCAAAGTTCTAAGATCGTGGTATTGTACTAAGGTAGTTCTCAATTTTCTATTTAAGGAATTATTTGGTCACAAAGTTAAGGGGTGGTGGATAAAATATTTTAGATTAGGGTTGAGATTTTCGGATTGTTTATTCACAAAATTTACACTATTCATTACTTTGCTGGCAAGCCGCCGAAGTTCCAACCAACGAAGGCAACCACCACCACGATGCCATGGCTTATCCTTCTCTCACCCATCACTGCTCTCACCCATCACTGCTCTAACCCTTTCCCATTTTTTCCCGGTTAAACAACAAACCAAACCACCGCCAACCTACCACCAAAAGACCCCCCCCCCCATTTCTTTTTCTTCCATGTTGTTACCTGCAACTTGTTGATCAACAAAAAACATCCATTAACCACCACAACCTAAAACCTTCTCCTCCAGCCATCTCACCGCCATAATCACCACTAAACCAGCCTTCCCAACCTCCGACAACCACCACCAACCCCTATTTCTAACTGTTCTCCCTCTTTTCCAGCCACCAACACCATCATCAACTCTGGCAAATAGCCAAAACCCACCTGAAATCACCTACAACAGTAGCTTAAAGCTCGTAGTCACCACTGCTTTCCTTCCCCTTTCCCCATTTTTTATTTCTATTTGTTTTTTAGGATGGGCTAGCGAGTTCAAAGCTCCAGCCATGAGCGCCACTAGTGGAACAACAACAAACAACAACCATCAACTCTTGAAGTTCGACATAAACCAACAACGAGCTCTAAGCTCCATTTCCAGTGAACCCAACTCAAATCCAAAACTACACCAACAAATTTGAATCAAACACAACTAGAACCACCCCTTCACTCTCTTCCTCGCCCGATCAGAACAAAACCCAAGCTCCAAAGGTAACACAAATCTATTCTCCCTTTCTTTTCTCTATTTGAAGTTATTTATTTATTCTTTGTTTTTACTTTTTGCTTACAGATCTACTTTGTCTCTCCATATATATAATTGTAGTGGTGATTTTCTATTAATTTTTTTTATCTTCGATGATAGTGTCTCTATTGTTTCTCTCTAATCATGATTATTGATTGTTATTTGTGTTTAGGTTTAATTATTTTAATTGTTTGTCAAAGACCTATGATAAAAAAATTTAATTTGAATATATTCCATTAACAATTTAGTTTATTGTCATTTGTTTACTATTGAAATGTTGTTCTTAATTTGGATTGATGGTTTATATTGTTAAATTTAACCAAGAATTCATTAAGTTTTGTTTGATATTATTTTCTTAAATTTAATTTAATTTATTTTTGCTTTATGTTGTATTGCCTAAATGATTACTCCATTATAGTTAAAGTTTATCAATGAAAAAATCTCTCCGTCGATTTTCAAGGTCTCTCCATTTCAAAAGATGGAAATTTAGTTTTGGTTCATATGTATTATATGTTAAAATTGACCGATGAAGAAATTACCGTCGATTTCCAAGCCTTCTCATGTTGATAAGATGATTTTTTTCAAAGTTATTATTTGATTCATTTATTTTTTCATATTTATTTATTACGAACACTTTTACTAAGTGCATTTACAGGTATTCATAGTTTCTATCTGAGGAAGCTATTCGAATGGAGTTTGAATGAAGTTTTTGATTCATTATTGTGTATATTATTGACGTTAGGCAAACCTTAGGTCATTTCTTATATTATTGTTTTATTTTCTTATTTATGTATATCACATGTTTATTATACTTGTATATTATTTTTATCTCCTCGATTTGAAAAAATGAATTCGGTCGGGATCCATAGTTGTGGAATTTGAGGATGCCTAATACCTTCCCTTTTAGGATCACTTGAACCCTTACCTAGAATCTATTGGTTTTGTAGATATTTTGTATTAATTAATTGGTTTCCTAGCTTTTTCCTAAAATTAGGTGACAACATTAAAATTCATTATTCTTTAAATTCTTTTAAAATTTAATCAATTACCCATTATTATTTTTGTGTCACCACGACGTTGCACCTTAAGGGACTTTCACTGCATTCACTGGTTCCTTGATTCATGAGAGATGGCAGCGTGTTGAAGCTACACGGAGCTACTAGTTCATATTTTTTACCAAAGCTTGTGTGGGGTTGCTGTTGTGGCTCGAAGCTCGCTGGTTTGGGGTTTGTTTGCTAGAAAAAGGATAGGCGTTTTGGTGGTTGTTTCAGGTGGTGGTCGGAGCTTGAGAGACCTCTTGAAAAGAGTTTTAGGTCCGGGTTTTGGTAGTTTGTTGTCGTAATTGAGCGGTGGTTTAGAGACATTTTGGATGGTTGATTGGTGGAGTAGTGGTGGTCTAGTCGGGGTTTTGTCGGAAAAGAAGAGTGAACTGATGTGGTTTGTTTGGTGGGGTTGTGTGGTGTTTTGGTCATTTGTTGCTAGCTGGTGTGGTTTTGCTGGAGGTGAGGAGAGGAAGGTGGAGGTGGTGAGGTGATGCTAATTTTTCTCTGGTAAGTTTCTTGCAATGGTGGGACCAGAGGAAAAAGAATTTATTAAATCAGAAAAATGATAATTTTCACCACCCCTAATTTTGTCACTAAGTAAAACCTTAAATAGGAAATCTAAAAATCACTTTTGTACAATACTATGACATCAAAATTGTGTGCCAAGACCATTGGTTAATAAATTATCTATGTATGCAATTCTTATTCATATTCAAATGTATTTCTAGATTTTGTTAAAAAAATACAAAAATGAATATTAACAAATGTAACGAATAAAATAAATATTAACGAAGGTAATCAATGTTATGTAAAAAATGCAATTTAACAAAAATTAATGATTTAATTAAACTGAAAAAATATTTAAACATATTCAGCCAACTGTGACAAAAATAATATAATCAAAATTAATTGATAAAAATCCTAAAATTTTGAGAAAAACAATAAAAATAATTATCGATAAATTGCATTAAAATTGCAAAACATGTATGTTGAACTATTTAATGAATAAAATACTTCTAAGTATTAAATTTGAAAAATATCAGACCAAATTTTGGTGTCAACAACTTGCCCCTTTGTTTGATTAGGATCAATGAAAGAGATCCTAATCAAACAAAGTTGATGAACCAAATTTTGGTTTGATAAACTTTGAACAGAATAATATGAGATGTCAATAGAACTTTTCAACAATACTCTACGTCTGTCAACGGGGCTAAAAATAATAAACAAAGGTAAGGATTGATCATAAACTAAAAACATTCACATACCTTCTATGTTACTTCCAAAATTGCATACTAAAGGTAGTGTACCTCTTTGAAAGGAAGACGATGAGAATAACGTGTCACTTTGAACGAGGTGAAAACTTAATTTGTCTCTTGAAAGGCAGACGAACCAACCTGAACTTAACGTGTCACTTAGAGGGAGGTGACAACCCGACATGTCTCTTTAAATGGTGGATGACCCAATCTTGAACTTAACGTGCCACTTAGAGGGAGATGACAACCCATCACAAGATATGATTATGAACCATTCTAAATAATAACTCCAACGTCTACTGAATGCACAAGGCGAACTCCCAAACAAGCAAGCCTATGAACTTCACAAACTAACTCCTTCTCATGCTCCTCAATTTGAGCAACATTATTCATAGACAACCTGATGAGAGCATCTGTCACTACATTGGCTTTATCCGGATGGAATAAAACACTCATGTCATAGTCTTTCAACAACTTAATCCATCTCCTCTAATGAAGATTCAGGTCCTTCTGATTGAACACATTCTAAAGACTCTAATGATCTGTAAACACGTCCATATGAACATTATAAAGATTGTGCCTCTAAATCTTCAAGGCAAATACTAGTCGGGTAGTTCTTCTCATGAAATTTGAGCTACCTTGTAGCATAAGATATGACCTTACCATGTTGCATCAACAGACAACCAAGGCCGATTCTAGAAGAACAATAAACCACAAACACATGTGAACCCTTTGGCAGAGTCAAAATTAGAGCTGAAGTGATTCTTATCTTCAACTCTCAAAAACTTTTCTCGCAAGCTTAGGACCACTAAAATTTAACATTTTTATGAGCCAGTCTAGACATAAGAGAAGCAATAGAGGAAAAGCTTTCCAAAAATTGTTTGTAGTAACCACTTAAACCTAAGAAACTCCTAATATCTAAAGGAAAAATGGGTCTAGGCTAGTTTCTGACTACTTCAGTATTATAAGAATCAACCTAAATGCCTTCTCCAAAGACTATATACAAGGAACTCTACTAAATTCAACCAAAACTTACATTTTTTTAACTAAGCAAACAACTTACGGTGTTTGTAAGACAATCCTCGATGGCCTATATGCTCATACTCACTCTGAGAATAGATAAGGAAGTCATCTACAAAGACAATGGCAAAACATATCCAAATATTGTTTGAAAACTCTTCTCGTCAGGTTCATAAAAGCTCCAAGAGCATTGGTTAGTCCAAAAGGCATAACAATGAACTCATAGTGACCATACTTAGGCTTGAAGGTTGTCTTTAGAATGACACATCCTCTAACTCTGAGTTGATGATAGCTTAATATGAGGTTTATCTTTGAACAAGTCATCAATCCTAGGAATGGATACTAATAACACTCAATTACAATCCTAAAATAAAACTGTAGGTGGTCGTATGCAAAATAATACCCAACTTATAAGGTCGGGGTCGAATCCCACAAGAAACAATGTAGGGGTGATTGAACACAAATAATTCTAAGCCACTAATTTGAATCAAATAATTGATATTAGCATTATTTTTTTGGGAGTTTTTGAACAAGGGACAAACACTAAAACTAAGATAACAAAAATAAAGGATAGATTGGTCAAAGACCTTTTCGTCTTGGGGATAACAAATAGGTTCAAAAATAAGAATTCAATTCATGCTTAAATGATCCATCACAAATAGTAAAACATCATCAAGATAATCATGGAAAGTCAACTTTGCCTTGGATTCTCAAGTAACCACATGTATCTCCCGATCACAAGCAAGTATGTCTTGATTAATTCTGCCAAACTTAGAAAATTTAACAAATTAACCAATCCAGTATGGCAACACTAGAAATTTCCTATCTCTGATGCAAATCCATGAGATGAGGGTTAGACTTGAATCTAGACTCTCTTGAGCTCTAGTCTTTAGGCATTTGTCAAATCGTGCTAATCAATGTTTCCTATACTCAATCCTCTTTCTCAAGACATATCAAGATGGATAGGCAAGTCTTTGTCTTGATCACTCCCTTGGAATTTAATTAAAGCATGAGATCAATTAGAGAATAAAAGAACCATATCATAAACAAGATAACACTCAATTAATTGTAAAAGCGCAAAGTAAAAATCAAAACCATAATGTCTAAATCTGAAAATCAAATACTACAACTATGAATATTCAATGCAAAACCAAGAGTTGAAGAAAGATATTAAGATTTACATATTTAACCTCACAACCTTCACTCTTCAAGTTGAGTGGTGGCTCTCTCCTCTAAATTAGGGTTTTTGTCCCAAAAATTGGTCTAAGATATTCTCTGGTCTCTATATCCTTTTTTCCAAGGGTGTCTTTTATTTGGATTAGGGTTTCCAAAAGTGTTAAAAGATATCTTTGGGATTCATTATAACTCGCCAGGTGCAGGATCGGTCATTAGTCGTAGGTGCGACCTTCGTTATGGTGACTTATTCTTCGGCATATGCGAGGTTCCACTATTCATTATCAATCGTAGGAGTGATGCCTCTTCTACCGGTGCAGGATCGCAAACGCAGACCCTCTTTCACAAGTGCGAAGGACCTTGCAAATCGCTCATATCAACACTTCTCTTTTTAGCTCCTATTAGCTCCTTTTTTGCTCCTTTCCTCGTCAATCCTTCTTTTATAGATTTTCACCTGAAATACACAAAAAACACACATAAGTAGCTTTTTTTTTATGATTAGAAGACACAAAATCACAAGAAAAAGGCTAGTGGTAAGTTCATACTTATTCTTGATTGTGCCTTCATCAGCTGGCGGTAATCAATACACATTCTGGGAGAACCATCTTTCTTATACACAAAGAGAATTGGAGCACCCTATGAATTGATGTTGGGTCTGATGAAACATATATCTCAAATATCCTTTTATTGATCCTTCAACTCCTTAAGCTCAGCTAGAGCCATTTTGTAAGGAGAAATTGAGATCGGTTGGGTATCTGAAGTTTTATTCTAAAGCCAATTTTCCTTTCGAGAGGTACTCGTAGAAGATCTTCAGGGAACACTTCTGGAAACTCATTCACCATCAGAACTGAGTGCAAGGTTGGGGTTTCACATCTGGAATCCTTAACCCGGACTAGATGATAAATGCAATATCATATTTTTAGACTTAAGGTAAGATACAAACCAACCTATAGGTGCTAAAGTACTACCATTCCACTCTATGAATGGTTTATTGAGAAACTGGAATTAAACAACTCTGGTTCTACAGTTGACTGAGGCATAACAAGAGTGTAACTAGTCCATGCCAAGTATAATATCAAAACCATGCATGTCTAACTCTATTAGATCAACTGTGGTGACTTTCTAAAAAACTAAGACTAGGCAATTTTTGTATACCCATTTAGCTAAGACTAACTCACCAACAAAATAGAGACTAAGAAGAGTTATGATAATATTTCGAGACTGACACCAAAATTTATTGTAATATAAAGAGTAACAAAGGAAAGTGTAGCTCCTAGAACTAATAATGCATAAACATCAAGTTGAAAAATATACAACATACCAATGAATACATCAGGGGAATCTTCATAATCATGTCAAGTCTGCAAAGCATAGAACCTATTTTGGCAGTTGTCCTCCACCCACACTAGAAGAGGTACCCTACTAGTTAGGCGATCTACAAGGGATGTTGAAAAGTTAGACAAAGTCTTTTGGCGAATGTCCCTGGCCTTCTTTTCGGCCAATGTGCATTCTCTCCATATGTGACCTGACTTGCCACACCAAAAGCAACCACCACTGCCAGCCACACATTCCCCTGAGTTCTTCTTACTACATTTCTTACGAACTGAAAAGTGCAACCACTACCCATGAACAAGGCTCCACTTAATGGCGACCTTTAGACACTCTAGGACACTTTAAACACGATGCTCTGACACCAAGTTTGTCACGACCCGAGACTATCCCTAGTCGTAACACGGTGCTTAGAGCCACAAGTGACCCAAGGCTAACCCATGGTCTGACATGACACAAAGTAGGTGTTCGGTCATGCGATACTATATCACAATATGAAATCGTGAGATGAAATCAGTGTTTGGACATGTAATTTCACGTTGATTCCAACTCATGATTTCATATCATGAGATGGAATCTCATTTTCTCCAAAAAAAAAAATATGATTTGAGAATTCCATATCATGATTTGGAATATTTTAAATACAAAATTGACCCACAAGTTTATGCAACCCCACATTTATGTCTACTAGCCATTTATTTCATATGTAAATAAATTTTATAATCATATCATTAATTTTTAAATTTTATGTAATATCCCGTAACTTAACATACATTTGCGACTCGTAAACACCAATGCATATATGTGATATCGGGGGAGGTATATCATTGAAAATGGTTAGGCATACCATGTAACCTTTATATTTAGTCATTTGAAGGGTTAAACAAAAGTTTTAGGTCAAAGAGATCATTAAAGAAAAGATTAAAGTTTAAAGGTTCATTGTGGAGGAATACTACAAATGATCTCATTTCTCATCTGACTTTGAACAATCATATCTCCTAATATATAACGAGTTAGAGGACCTACAACCTATCCAATTGAAGGTATTTGAGTGTAGTTTCCATCAAAATAAACCGCTCATTAAAACGATATCGGAGTAAAAAGTTATGTTCATTCTACGACAAACGCGCGCACTGCCCAATCACTGCGGGACATGTGGCACTTTAGAGAAAGTCGGCCAAAGTTGTTGTTTTTATATTAGAAGTTTGGGATATACTTTCTCATATACTCAAGAACGTGTAAGGACAAGTTTCAGGTTATTTCTTCAAGTTTTTCTCATCTTCAATCCACCAAAGCTTAAGGTAAGTTGGTTTCTTCAAGAATCAAGTGTCTTCCTCTCCATAGACCTATAGATATACTTAGCTAAATGTTTTCTTGAAGGAAAAAGTATTGTTCTTGGAGAATAAAGAAGGGCAAGGGCTGCTTTTCTTTGATATATAGGTATGAATCCTCTTCTATCTTCATAAATAGTATTCCAAGGATGCTTTAAGTATAATTTGCGGGTAGGACTCACGGGACGGTGATAGGATGCCGTGAGTCTATGTTTTACCCATTGTATTTGATGTTTTGGTGAGGAGGGAGTTTGTAGAAGGTTGTGTTGGCTGTGGTTTTGACCAAATGAGGGGTCAATAGTATTGTATTGGGGAAGTAAGCTGGTTACATTAAAACGGAAGGCAAGGTATATAGAACTCGACTATTATAGTTCTTGAAAGTTTGTCGCTCACCAAGTGTTTGATGAAATTCCTAAGTCGCTAAGAATATGTTGTAGTTGGTTATATGAGCTCCTATTATTTTAATTTATGGCATTAGTTCTCTACCAACTTAAACTATGAGCTTATAAAGGAATTTGACATCGTTAACAAGGAACCGGTGGGATGGTGATCGGAGGCCATGAGTTTTACTTTTATGTTAAGTGTGGATGATTAAGGGGGCTGGGTCTTTATGGTTAAAGGATGATGATTAATACTAAACATGTAAATAAGTCATAAGCCTACTTGGAAAGTAGAGAAAGAGAAGGGTGTGGAGATACATCACTCATCTATGGTAATTGTTGAGATTGTCGCTCGCGAACCATTATTGTGTTTTTGGCATTGTTGTGACTCTTGATTAGTTTCTTATACTATCCTTTTATGATTTTATGTTATAGATAAATTTTTCAGCAAAGGAGTTTGACGACGTAAGATAGTAAGTCCCGAATTAAGGTATGTAAAGCTAAAACCTCTTTTTGCCCTTAAGGCACGACCTAAACTCGCATGTTCTTCTGATAAATGTCACTATAGATTCTATGATACTTGAAAGAAAGTTATCCTATATTATAAACCCTCTCATGTTGAGTCCTAAACCTATAGAGTTATAGTACTCTTCAAGGAAGCAATATGTTTTACACAACTACATTTATCTACAGTTGGAACTCTTAGAAGTTAGCGGTGTACATGTTGCATAAATTTAAAGAAAGCAACCAGCCACAGACTGTTCGTAAGTGCATAGGTCACAAGATATATGATTCTCAAGCTAGAGAATGTAATCACGAATTGTATCACGAGCTATGTGATTAATGAATTAATTATTATAAATAATTGCAAGCAGTTGAGATTATAGACTACTCTGCAGCGTAGGGTGGGTATATTTAGGGCTACTACGTGCGATGCTACTCTGTGCACAGAATTCAGAAATAGTCAGCTAGAATTTTCCGTCGTGGATTCACCTGACTGATACAGGCCTGCAGGCAGACCTTACAGGAGCCCTGGGGGGCATACCTTAATAGACCTCGTTACCAGACTATAAGATTTCACGCGTGGTCGTGACAGTGGACTACAGACGCCATACAAGGTTCACTAATCATCGTCAATAGGCCATTATGTGATTCCCTGACAGTTAGCTTAACAAAGAGCAAAAAAGCGATATAATGAAGTAAAGATATCACTTAGGCAAATTATAGGGATTATATATATATATAAATGACTAAGCCATGAAACATTCGATGAGGACCCTTGAGGTTGGTCACAATTCCAGTTACGGATTATGTCTCCTGCATACACATGCTCAGATTTGCCTATCATGATATTTGATGTCTACTTGTTATTCAGTTTGCTTTACATACCAGTACATGTTTTGTATGTACTAACGTCCCTATTATTTTGGCGTTTCACTTGTATCACTACAGGCTCAGGTACTCAGGACATCAAGCATTTTCAGTAGACTAGAGACTTCCAGTTTAGTAGTTGGTAAGCTCCACCTCTACCTGGAGCTATCAAATATTTAGAGCCTATATTTTGCTACGTATGTACATATATCAGAATGGGTATGTCGGGGCCCTGTCCCGACTAGTTATCAGATTCTCAGAGGCATACTCTTTAGAGGCTTCGTAGACTTAGTCTTGCTTCCATTGTAAAGTAGTCCAACGTGCCCTTTTGTTATCTATGTTTTAGTATGTGTCTTCATATAGGTTTTGCTGCTTATGAATCTACAGCTTTGGCATGAGATTAGTAAGATATTTAGCAGGTGCTTGTGTATATCTTTGATGTCTGCCCCTTTGAGTTAAGGGTGTGACATTTTATTTTTCTCACCAACATAAAATTTATTATTACTTTAAATCAATTCCTACTTTGTCATTTATATTCATCAAATTCATTATTTTTTTATCAAATTTATTACTACTACTTTAGTGTTCAATAAAAAAATATTCATCTATATTGAGTGAACAAGACTAACCACAATGACTTTGTAATGATTTATTATGCGATTTTATAAATCTTTATTTATTTGGTAAGCTGGAATAAATAATTGAGACTATTTTAATAGTTTTACAACTTATGAGATTCTTATATTTATGAGAAAATATACAACACAAAAACTTTAAATTGCATGTCCAAACAAAACTTCAACTCTATCTCATGATTTCATATTGCATGACCAAATAGGCCTTAAGGTTTATATAAACAATAAAAAAAGATAACTAATATGCAAGTAAGTGAGCAGTCTAAAATATAAAACTTAATACTCAAAAGAGTGAGTTCATATGAACAAAATATAAAGTCAATACTATCGTTTGACTATCTATCTGAAAGCCTCTACTAAGGTGAGTTGCGGGGATAAGCCCCCAACTAACTCTTACTATCTGAAAAATGAAAGAACTAAAATGACTGAAATAAATATAAGTGTTGTCCTCGAAAGATGAGGACTCACCAAATACTATCACTGAGCTGATACAAAACTATACTAACCAAGAGATGAATACTGAACGTCTGAACCTATATAAAACAATATAGCACAAGAAGTATGTGATTAGTACTTTGAACATATTGAGTATGTGAGACATGCGTCATAATTCTCATAACTAGCAAGACAAATATGAGATGTTGAACTGAATATGAAACTAAAATACATGAGCTGGTGCAAATGACCAAGTAATTTAACATACAATTGATGAATATTGAACTAATATAATTGAGTACTAGGTCAATGTAATAATATAAAGCTAAACTTCGGGAGATATTAATAACCGACATACTCCATTGAGCTAAATGGAGTCCAACCTATACTCCAATTGGGAGGGCACTCTGTACCTTGCCAAGGGTAAGAACATTGATGGCACGAATAGACTAAGACGATTTCAAAAAGGATTAAGGTGTCAAACCTACATTAACAAGTGACCTTTATTACCTAAGGTGACACGTAGTTCTAGGACATAAGAATTGCTACTAAAAGTCTCATCCTATATTGATGAGTGAGCCTTTATCCTTACGTTTGCTCGGTGCTAAGTAATACTCCCAATTGAATTTATGTTGACAATATGATAATATTGATGATACTGAATAACTCATAGTTACTTAAAATCTATTAACAACGGATAAAAATTTTATTTGAAAGCATCTCTAAAAATGAGGAATTGACACACTAAGTATAAGTTAATTATGACCTTTTCTATATTTTCAAGGAAACATGCAATTTAAAACAAAAGAATTCAGAGACATGAAATATATGTACTCTGAGGGTTAATGAAAATATTTATAAGAATACTAAATTTCATGTAAAAACATGTATTCATGGACTATTCATAAAGAGAAACTGAAATATGGTGTAATACATGCTTTTAATTGGTAGAATATATTCTATAGATTTTAATTAACTGAAGAATAAGGTTTTCTTTGGGACTCAATGGGTGAAATGATACCAATTGATGATATCTTACATACTTAGAATGGAAAACCCTAGCTTGAATCATTTAATTGAAGCTTGAATACGAAGAACCCTAGCTAGCTTTTTGACTGAGAAAACTTAAAACGTACTGAATTTGATTATCTGTGTGTTGGCTATGAATGGGGAGGTTAAATCAAATAATTCCCTTTTTACTCTACATGGGATAGGCCAAAATGTTGTGGTTTAGGAGTTAAAAAAGTGAACTAATCGAGACCAAAATTTGAAAAAGAGAACAGTCCACGAGAGCCATATATGGACCGTGGTTTGATCTACAGGTCGTAGATCTCATCGGGGAATTCAAGGATGATATTTTAAGCCTAAAAAATTCATTCTACAAGCCCTATTTACGATACATAGATTGATTTATGACCCGTGGTTGGATTCATGAAAAACAGATTGGAAAATCAAGTTTCAGGACTTCATTTTATAAGTTCAATCTACGGCCCGTAGATTAATTCATGAGCCATATATTGGACTTGTAAAACTCAGGGTCTGAAATTTCACTGGGAGTGTCTCTCGTAAAATAGTCATAACATTTTACTTCAAACTCGAATTGATGCAATCTTGATGGAGTTGGAAAGAAGACTTATAGATCTTTAATTTAATAGGTCATGGACCACATAATTCTTTATATGCTAAGAGATATGGTCATTTGAAGTTGACCCTAGCATGAACTCTTGCAAAAACTTAGTCGGTAGGAAAATTATGAACTGACTTAGTGTTAGAGGTCCCACAAGAACCTAAACTACATCTGATACACTTCCTAAACTTGGGAATGAACCTTAGCACATATATAAGCAAGTAATACATCACCCAATCCAAGTTGATACGCTTACGATGAATGGTTCAATTCTTTAGCTTAAAATTTTGCGAGGTGTTGCATCTAGAGGTAAGACTTGTTAGCTCAAGGACTTCCAAATAACAATTTAACTCTCATGGGAAATACTTGACACTACCACTTATTAGATGCTCTATAACTCTTGCCTTAGAGGCAAGACTTCGTCGAAGGACTTCGAAGAACAAGTTGCGCCTCATGGACAATATTTTGCATTATTTTTACTAAGCCTAACATTGGGGGAACACGATAACTTATTCCTTAGAGGCAAAACATAGCTCAAGGGTTTAGAAAAATAACATATGCCTCATGGGCAATAATTTACACTATTTCACTATGTCTAACTTATGAGATGCTCTATAACTCTTGCCTTATAGGCAAGAATTAGACCAAGAACTTCAAAATAAAACGTTACTCCCTATGGGAAAAACTTGACACTATCATATTGTGTCTTGATTTATGAGATGTTCTATAACTTTTGCCTTAGAGGAAAGACTTAGCTCAGGGACTTTCAAATAACAAGTTGCGCCTCATGGACAATCATTTACACCATTTTCACTAAGTCAAACTTATTGGGAACACAATAATTTTTGCCTTGGAAGCAAAATGTAATTCAATGGTTTAATATATATATATATA
>NW_006239153.1:875100-883007 GCF_000226075.1 Solanum tuberosum
TATATATATATATATATATATATATATACATGCCTCATGGGCAATATTTAACTTGTGAGATGCTTTATAACGCTTGCCTTAGAGGCATGACTTAGCCAAGAACTTCAAAACAACAAGGTACGCTCCATGGGGAAGACTTGACACTATCATATTGTGTCTTGATTTATCACATGCTCTATTACTCTTGCCTTAGAGGCAAGACTTAGCCCCAAGTCTTCCAAAGAATAAGTCACACCCGATGGGAAAGACTTGACACTATCATCTTGTGTCTTAATTTATCATATGATCCATAACTCTTGTCTTATAGGCAAGACTTAGACAAAGGGCTTCCAAAGAATAAGATACGCTCCATGGGCAAGTGGTCTTGATTTATGAGATATCTTAAACTATTGCCTTTGAGGTAAGACTAATTAGCCCAACAACTTTCAAACAACAAGTTAAGCCCCATGGGAAAAGAGAAAAAAAAAGAATAATTTTTAAAATAAAAATAGAGAAAAAAATAATAAAGAAATAAAAATAAACAAATAATTAAAATAAGAAAAGAGAAAAATAAAAAGAGACGAAAAAATAGAATTGAGAAAAAAGAAAAAGAAAGAAAACTAAAAAAAGTTTTTTCTTAAAAACAAAAAAGAGAAAAGAAAAAAAAATAAAAGAATGATAAAAAAGAGAAAAATGAAAAATTCATTATCAACTTTTTTTAACTTCTTTAAAAATCATGATATATTTTTTATTCATGTAACAAATTTTCCATAAAAGCATAAATATTATCTTTTGGACGAAAAAAAGAAGAAGAGAAAGACGAATTAAGTATATAAACTAATGTTGTTCCATAATGAAGTAAATTAGCATAATGAAAAAATAATTATATTAATAGTAATCAAAACTCCAATATTCAATTATACGAGTGAAAATAACAAAGAATAATAACTATACAAATATATTTTGATGTAGGAAATACAAAATAATTAATTTAATTAATTAAGGTCAAAACTTAAAGATTGTATTTATTTTGATTTTAAATTATTTCAAACTATAATATATGTAATACTCCATCAATGCTAATCAAAACTTGTTTATTTATATTGACAATAGAGAATATCCCCACGGTTATATTATTTGACAATCATTCTAAAAATAGTTGTTTCAATTTATTTGTCCAATTTATGAAATCAAAATATTTTTTATTCCTACCCTTAGTTTTAAATAACTACATAAATTTATACTATTCAAAATTAAAGTTTCAAAGCATTATTAACAATGTTAGTTTAGTAAAATATACCTCTAATTAAAAGTTCTCAAGGGTTGTCTTATCAAGAAGGACCAAGTAAATATGAAACACATATAATAAGAGAGTGGATAAAGACAAAAATATATGCATACATACATATACATATGCTTATGCACATTATATCAAAATAATGATCATAAAAATAATATTAGATTTTGTAACAAATTCATAAAAATATTATTTTACTTATAATATTAATGAACTTAAAAGAAAAAGTTATAAGTAGGATAAAAGAGGAGAGTTTAATTAATGTTCAAAGTTGAGGGAAAAAATGATTTTCACCCAAAAACACTTGAGGTGTAGGGGGCAAGATGTACTTTTAAACTACTTAAAGTGGAAGAAAATGATATATTTTAAAGATTTTTCTTGCGAGGAACAAAAAATCAAAACCATTATATTTGGTGACACCTAGTGTAATTTGCTGACATTTTAGGATAAAAACTTAAAGAGGTTATATCTATTATTAATATATAAGTGTGGATAATCACACATCTGATGATCAACATATCTGCAACACCCTATTTCCACACTTTATATATGTTTGCTTGAGCTTTTAAGGGTATTTCTATAATTTTTTTATGATTTTTGCGTTTTAATTTATTTATCTTATTTTTTAGTTTTTTATATATTTAAAAATTATGTAAAAAATACTGATAATTATTTGAAAATTACACTCTCACACATACTTAAAGAGGAGAGGGAAGGCAAAATCAAAAAAAGGAAAAGAAAAAGACCTCTATTTTTGTATTATACAAGGAAGAGTTTATATTAAAAAGCGGCGCGCCGAAGAGAGAAACAGAAAAGCGATTTTTTGCGAAGTTGCAGCAGCAGCAGCAGCAGCAGCCATGGGAGCTCTGGCTCCAGTTTTTCATTGGATTCCTGAAGATGACCTTTTGCTTAAAAACGCCATTGAGGTACTAAACCATTCTGTCTGCAACTCCATGAATTTATATGCACATATCTTTTCCTTTCGCTCCCTTTAATTTTAACACGTTTGCTATTTTTTCTTCTTGTGTTTTTCTCCCTGGGATGAATTTTTTTGATATAGAAGATTCACACCCATTAGTTTTGTAATTGAAGTGTAATAGAATTAGCGTGTACTTATGTTTTTCGCTCTTTTTTTATTCCGGGAATGTAAGGTGTGCAGTACAACTCAATGGATACAGATGATTCGTGTAGTCCATCCCATCTGTTTTAGGATTAATTCTTGTTTTAGTGGTTATTTCTCTGTTTCCGGAGTTTATTCTAGAAAAGCTGTTCTGGGGTTTTTTTACTCACCGGCCCTTATGTTTTTCCTCTTAACGAATTTATAAGGAAAGTAAAGGTGCTTTACAAGCCCCCAAGGGTGTGGCCTAGTAGTCATGAAGTGTGTTGAGAAACATGAGTGTTCATATTCAAATCCACGAGAGACAAAAACACTAGCTGATTTCTTCACATATGTCCTAGCCTTAGTGAACACTTGCGGCTGGTGGGAGGTTGCATGTATCTCGTGGGATTAGTTGAGGTGCAGGCAAGCTAGCCCGGATACACCGTTAAAACAATAAAATAATGGTGCTTTACAATATAATATTAGGTGGTATATTGTAGAACTTAGTTTTTGGATCTTCAAAGAGAGCTCATTTTTTTCTATTTTTTGCTTCTCTTGGTAGTTTTATAGTGGTGATTTTGCTTTGTAGTTCCAAATATCTGGAACTTTTTGTTTTCCTTGAAGTACTTGTACTTCATGATTCTTGTGTTTTCTTTGGGCTCATGAGTGAGATAGTGACTTTTGTCCTGGGATAATGCCTGAAAAATAAATGCATTTATGGTCTAAATAAAGTAAATTATAGTAATCAATAGAGCTGGTACTTGGCATATGACCCTTTGCTTTGCTGTAAATACTATAGGATATAAAATAACTAGTGCATGCTTATAGGACCATTTTGACACATTGTTAAGCTTTTTTTTCCCCTTTAATAAGTCAAACATTTCATTTCTAAACATCATGTCAGTGTCAAAAGTATGTAAAAGTTGTTAATATTACTCAGCCGAGTCATCCATAGTCTCATCTATCTAGTTTTTCAGCTGTCTATACAATATTCTCTCACCGTTTCAAAAGCAATAAAAGATCCTTCTTATCCATTGTTAAACTGTTGGGTGTTACTGCAATGCTAGATATGTTTCCCTATCAAGGGATGTCCCCCTCCTTTTGGTGTACAGGCCTCTTTTTAAGTGCCAGCACTAACTTAGTGCTCTAAGACCCTTACTTATCAAGAACCAAAAAAAGAAAAAGAAATAAAAGAAGATATGCTGCTGGCTTATTATCTTAGCTTAATGAATTATTGAAAACTGCCCAAAAAGCAAGATAAACTGTTGCTCCGCTTACAGTTATATCCTATGTACTTTGGTAATTGGTGAACTGTAGGTCTTGCTCAATCAAGGACAGTTTAAGGGAAGAACTGGGTTTCCAGGGAACTATCTATGGAGGTACTTATATGAGAGGAATGAAGTATTTGACCTGGTCATTCTTTTTGTGAGTTGGAAAATAGACACATACTATGTTAGTGGACAAGGAAGAAAGGGTTTCCAATCTCAAGCGGAATGAATCATCTGGTGGACAGACCTCTGATTGCCTCTCAATTTGTATAAACTAAGAGATAAAGAAGATGGTTCTATTTATATTGCATTAGGAAGCCCATTGTAGAAGAAAGATAAAAGGAGCTTGCATCCTTGTTTAGTTTATTTATAATTGTGTAACATAACAAAACCATACTTGGAGTTTCTTGACATGTCAGCTGAAAAAATCCTTTTCAAAGTACCTTTGGTAATTGATGGAAGTAGAACTGAGAATCGATGAGATATAAGCTTAATTAAAATAAGCACCCAATTTCTTAGTTATAAATGTGTCATCAATTTTTCTTTTCTTATTTTTTCAGTATCAATAATGTTTTTCCTCGAAGTGCAGAATAAGTTTAAGTTGGTGGATCTACTTCCATTGAGGACTATAGTGATATAAAAAAAAGAGATAGCTATCTCTGCTGTTTTTTTTAATTTACCCTGGCATCATAATATCATCTTCCCATCCTTCTCTAGGCTGGCGCTTCTTTGGAATCACTTGCAAAAGGTGCAGTTCAATTTTCCCAAAGATTTACCGTTCAAGAATTGCAAGATCGGTGGCATGCTCTCCTGTATGATACGGTTGTTTCTGCTGAAGCATCAGCACTCATGATTGAGTTGGACCGCTCTGCATCAACACCGAAATGTAATAGGTTTGAGAATGCAAGGGAAAGTAAAAACTCTGTTGTGTTAAAGAGAAAAACTGAGAGTATCCGTTCAAGTTACTATGCTATGCGTAAGAGGATCCGTAATAATCCATTTGACTCGATGGATATGAACTTTCTTGGCGGAGCTGGTGACAATGACGAGCCTCAGTCAATGGATTGTGCATTTATGGATTCGATAAGAGATGCCTTCGGTAATCAACAATCAAATTTCGACATCATACAAAATTGCATTTCTGAACATGGGCGTGATGATTCCATTTGGGCTAATGATTGTGTAACTGCTTCTCCTGGTTTTCCAATTGGTCTCCTCAATCATAAGGGAGATGTTCCACTTAGCAGCTTTAATGTTACTGAGAACTTTCCAGATGCTGTTGAAGAAAGTGTTGCCCTTGCTGAGAGACAAAGCACTGTTGGGGAATTGGGTGAATTGCCAGTTTGTGGATTATTTGAAGCTGAGGATTTAGAATCTAATTTTCCTATGAGAGATCAATGTGATGACAATGTGAGAAACTCATCTCGATTTGAAAGCCAGGTCTTGAACTCACCAGTTCCAGATTGTGACTTGACATTTCATGATCTTGGTTATTCACCTACTGCACCTGATATGCCAGATTGGAGTACAATTGGAGATATTTCTGTTCCGGCTCTGCCTGATTTTGAGGAAGAGCAGAATATACAGGATACATTTGTAGTTCCTACTGATGGCAATTCGAATAAAATGGATGCATCAGAATACGACGTTGTAAGTTCAAACTCCAACTTGAGAGACCATATGTCATGTGATGAACTGAGAAATTCCGTACCTAGTACTGATGACTACATAGCTGGGTTGTCAGCATCTTTGTTGGACTTTACAGAAGAGGATGAACTGCTATTCAATGACCCTGATGGAAATGATACAATTGATAAGTCTTATTATGATGGCTTGAGTTCACTTCTCTTGGATTGTCCTGATGGTGTGGGTGACTTGACTGTCAAAAGTGTTTCAGAGGCTTCAAATGCTCCAGACGAAGGTCTTACTATTCTTGATGGTTGTCCCAAAGAATCCGGTGACAAATGTGTGTACAATTATAGTGATAAGCCTCCAGGTTCCAATTCAGACTTTCAAATGCTATCCTCCGCATTAACTGTCAATCCAGCTTTTCCTGAAATGCGTGGTGGAGTTATTTGCTGCGTATTAAGCACTGAGGACCCAGATGTTCCTAGCAATGATGATGTTTTTCTTCCTGTTCTAATGCCGTCAACATCATTTCCGTCAATGGCACATTGGAAATATGATGAGACGTATCATCCATTATCCTCGTCTGCGAAAGATTTGTCAAATAATCAGAAGGGCAATGATGGACGAGCTGTCTTGAAGAAAAAGGAGCAAAATTGTCATTCAGAATACAGTAATTCATATCAGATGAATGAACCCCCATCACAGGCAGAAATGTTCAGTCGTGATCACAAAGTTAAGCATGAGTTGCCCAATGAGAATAACCAACATGTGGTGCGAAGGAATCTGCAGACTCCTGATTGTCCAAGGCCAGTCATTTCAGGAAACTTAAGTGCAGTAAATGCCTGTCAAGGAGATTTTAAAGAAAATACCGCAAAGGATGGACAGGGTAAAAATCTCAGTCGGACTTATGCTGCTGATGCGTCCAAGTGCTTGGAGAAAAATGCTATTTGCACAAAGGAACATGACACTACCACCATCCTTCAAAAGAATGGACCTACACTTGCTGAAACTGTTCTCAGGAAAACTACAATCCCTGAAGCAAGTGCAAACAATAGTTCATCAGATTCGGAAGATCTTCTTTATGAGAGCGATGAGGACATACCCTACTTTTCTGATGTTGAAGCTGTGGTGAGATCTTATTTTCTGGTATATGAGCTTGTACACCATCATAGGTATTTGTTGACCTTAACCAGTTCCTTCCATCATCCTACAGATCCTTGATATGGATTTGAGCCCTAATGGACAGGATATGTATTCCAGTAAGAGAGGTGAGTCCCAGTTTCATTATATTCAATGAATGATTTTTTTTTTTTACTTTAATGAATTTCGATGAACAGCTGATCTAGTCTTTAATTATTTTGTTTCTACTGCACCACTTAGTGTATTCTGTTTGTATTTACCTTTCTACTCTTTCACTTCCTCCACTTTTTCTTTGGCAGCTTTTTTGGCTCTTTTTGGTTGTTTCCTTTGGAATAATTTTCGAACCTCTGTTGGTGCATTCTTACTGTATGTCATCCATTTTCTTTTCTTTGGTCTGTCTCTTTATTTTATTTTCAGCCAAAGAGTATCAGCATGAAGATTTTATTAGAAAGATCATCAGGCTAGAGCAGGCTGATCATGCTTGTAAACAGAGAAAGATTGCTGCGCGTGGAGCTTTTGCTGTTTTAATTGGTTTTCACTCAAAGCATTTTATTAGAAAACCAGAGGTATGACAGACTTAACTCATTCTAACTCAATTATAGAATACCTTGTTAGACTATTAGTAAAAGCTTGACTATTGATCCTACTTGTCTGATCATACACATCCATATGTTTAATGGATGTGTTTTAATAGGCTGGAGAGTGAGGTGAGACATTTAATGTATTACAGGGGAGGTAGAGGCCTCGAGAGGTGGGACACAAGTCCCATGAATTTTCATATTTTTATAAATTGGTAATATATTCAATATACAAAAAATAATTGGAACAAATAAAAAATTGTCTCAATAAATGATCCCCAAACATTACTCACTGAGTCACCGCAAACAACACTAATTATACTTTTTACTATTGGCATAAAATTTGTCACAATAAATGATCCACAAACATTACTCACTGTGTCACTGCAAACAACATTAATTATACTTTTTACTATTAAGTTACCAATTTCAAAAAAAATAAAATTATACTTTTTACTATTGGCGGTTTGATATTCCAAAAAATTGTTTTTTTTGCTATTCCATTTTATTGTTCCAAGTTCCCACATAGCATTGTAGCTGTGAGAAATATAAGGAAGGAATATATTATTGAATTGTTGTTTTAATAATTACATAGAGAACCCTATTTATAGACACTATATAATACAATTCCTTACCAAATAGGAGACTATAAACTATTCCTAGTTTGTGTAGGATTGTGTTTTCCTATTCTATTCTAACACTCCCCCTCAAGCTGGTGCATATAAATTATATGTACCTAGCTTGTTACAAATGTAATTAATACGAGGACCGGTAAGAGACTTGGTGAAGATATCTGCAAGTTGATCATTTGACTTCACAAATTTGGTAACAATATCTCCTGAGAGTATCTTTTCTCTTACAAAGTGACAATCAATCTCAATGTGCTTAGTCCTCTCATGAAACACTGGATTTGATGC
>NW_006239153.1:887112-911431 GCF_000226075.1 Solanum tuberosum
AAGGTGCAGTCGCCGGAAATTAGGTCTGACTGCCCGAAACTGGTCGGAATAAGAAAATAAATATACAGTCTGCCTCGGAATGGAGAGGCGACCTCAATGAAAAAAAATTGATCGAAAAAACTGGCCGGAAAGTGTCACACGCGCCGGCGCGTGATGCGCGTGGTGACGCGACCCTGGAACTCCTGGAGGCGCGTGAGGGCGCGTGACTCGGTGAAACTCAGAGGAGCTCACTGGGGTTTGCTCGCCTGAGTGTTCCGCACCTCATGGTGGTGTGGGTTGTCGCACTACACTTGTAAAACGAGACAACAATGTAAACCAGCCGTTGACAGTCACCGGATTTTGACTTTATTTTTTTTATTTTTTTCACCAATGCTCTGATACCATGTGAGAAATATAAGGAAGGAATATATTATTGAATTGTTGTTTTAATAATTACATAGAGAACCCTATTTATAGACACTATATAATACAATTCCTTACCAAATAGGAGACTATAAACTATTCCTAGTTTGTGTAGGATTGTGTTTTCCTATTCTATTCTAACAGTAGCCATTAAAAAAAGCAAACTAGTTTAGTTTTACCTACTTTCTTGTGTACTGTGTGACTGTTATCACTCCTTAGTCATCCAATAGTTACAATAATAGTTATTTCTTTTTAGTAGTAGTTATTTTCTTGTAATAGTGGAGTTTTTCATTCTAGTAATGTTAGGAAGTCATGTCCTAGTTTCTAGGGGTAATTATCTTGTAAGTGTTGTATTTAAACTATCTTTTATCTCAAGAAATATAAGCAAAAAAGTCATTTCAGTTTTTGAGTACTTTAACTCAAGAGACTGCAGGTTCTATCTTAACGAACCAGCACCATAGGTAGAAAAAAGAAAACCTCTTTCCAGACTCCTAATTCACTCAACATTAACTCTGATTTTGTCTTACAACATCCCATAACTAGATCCATAACAAGGGATAGTAACAACTTGGTATCAGAACCGGGAGCTATGGGAGACCAAATTCAACATTAACTAGCACAATTGGTGAACTTGTTCCAAGAAGAACGTGCAGCCAATTTAAGTTATAAATGCTTGTTTGGATGCACTTGCAAAGGATTTAGGAATTCTAAGGTCGATACTGATTTAAATGAAGACACAAATCAGAATCGCGGTTGGAAGGGAACAATAAAGCGGCGGGAGGGTCAGGATCAGAAGTAGAAGAAGTTTCATCATTCCTCGGCATACAAAGTTAGATTTCCCACGATTTAATGGCCAAGACGACCCTTTGGGATGGTTGATTAGATGTGAACACTTTTTTTGACACCAACAAACTCTAGAAGAAGAAAAGGTTGAACTTGCTTCTTTTCATTTAGAAGGCAATGCACAACTTTGGTTTCTTCAACTAGAGATAGATATGCCTCAACCATCTTGGGATGAAATCAAACGTCAATGTAACCTTAGCTTTGGGCCACCAATCAGAAGTCAAAAATTGGGAGAATTGGCTAAGTTATGCCTGATCGGGTCTGTGGTAGAGTACCAAGAAAAGCTTGAGCAGCTAATTTCATGGGTTGGTACACTCACTCAGTCGCAAAAAAATGAACTTTATATCAGCGGTCTTATATAACAATTGAGGTTTAGTTGCATAATCCTCCAGATTTGGCTATGACGATGAATTTATCCTGGCTTTATGAACGCAAGGAACAACTCGTTTCTTCGCAATTGTTTGATGCTTGCAAATCCAAGACAACAAATTTCTCACTTCAACAACATGCCAAATTTGTGAAGAAACTGACCAGATCTAAAATAGAGGAAAGGCGACTTAAGGGACTTTGTTTCAATTGTGATAAACCATTCACTTGAGGTCATCAATGCAAGAAATTATTCTAGATTGACTTTTTAGACGATGAGGAAGAGTTTTCTGGAAAGGAGGGAAACACTAATACTTTCCGCACTTAGCGCTTGAGGACAAGCACGATTTGAAGGGGGAGAGTAATGTTATCACTCCTTAGTCATCCAATAGTTACAGCAGTAGTTATTTCTTTTTAGTAGTAGTTATTTTCATGTAATAGTGTAGTTTTTCGTTCCAGTAATGTTAGGAAGTCATGTCCTAGTTTTTAGGGGTAGTTATCTTATAAGTGTTGTATCTAAACTATCTTTTGTCTCGGGAAATATAAGAAGAAAAGTCATTTCAGTTTTTGAGTACTTTAACTCTATTATCAAAGGCGAAAGGCGCAAAAAACTCTAAGGTCTGTGGGGGCTTTAAGCGCAAAGTGCAAATAAAACGTGGGCTTTAATGAAAAAAGGCGCAAAGGGAGAAAAAAGTACAAATGTATATGTTTAGTCCAAGACTAATAATTATAAACATGAATGACAAATATATGACCAAAGAAATTGAAAAAAAATATGATTAAGTGAAATATCAATTGCTTAGTCTCACTTCTTCATAAGAGGCTCATTGGCAAGGAAAAATTTGTCTTAGAACCTTGATGACGACACTGAAGCCCACATAAAGCGAGGCGAAGCGCTCAACATGTTTTGAGCCTTGCTTCAAGGCTTAAGCACGCTTAAAGCGCACCTTTGATAACACTGCTTTAACTCAAGAGATTGTAGGTTCTCTCTTAACGAACTAGCACCATAGGTCGTAGGAAGAAAACTTTTGATTTTATCTTGCAACATACCTTAACTAGATCCATAATAGAGGACCATAACAGTGACGTTCCACCCATTTCCCGTAACTGAGCATAAGCATTATATCCTTAGTTCTCTCTTTCTTCATCTCAACAATTTGAGATCACAATCAGAATGATCTTTTTCCGATTCACAGCAAACCATCAAAACTGACGTTCTCGGATAAAGTCGCAACATTACTGTCCTTCGTTAAAGATATCTTTCTTTAACTTTTATCACTTATTCTCGATGCAACAAAGTAAATGAATAAAGGTAAGTTTCAATTTGGGAGAAAAGATGTTTGGTTTTATGAAAAATTGAACAGGGTTTAGTGCAAAATTTTATGCAAATTTGGGTATGCCCTTTGCCGATGAGGTTCAATCATGCATGTGGCATAATCGTGAGATTGGAGTGCACACCTTTACATGACATTCACTCACCACAATCGCCTCAATTTCTAGACCTGACATATCTTTTATTATGAGTGTCATAAGTTAGTTTATATATTCTTCCTATGCTAGTCATTAGGATACAATTGTTTGCATTCTACGATATATAAAGTCAGCTCCAGGCAAAAAACTATTCCTCGAGGATCAGATGTTATGAGCAGATAATTGGATATACATATGCTGATTGGAAGGATCATATTTTGATAAACGGTCTACATCTTAATATGGTGTTTTAGTAGGAGGTAATTTGGTGTTCTGGAAAAGCAAGAAACAAAATGTGGTTGATTTATGTAGAGCAAAAGTAGAATATCACCATGGTTGTAACAACCTGTGCGCTAAGTTTGGATCAACCACTTGCTTGGAGAAAGGAAATTTGGAGAAATTAATTGGATGAAACTTATGTATGATAATCAAGCAATATTGCATCAAATCCGATATTTAATGAGAAGACTAAGCACATTGAGATTGCCGTCACTTTATTAGTGAAAAGATACTTTCAGAAGATATTGTTACAAATTTGTGAAGTCAAATGATCAGTTTGTTGATATTTTCACCAAGTCCTCACTAGCACTCGTATTAGTTACATATGCAACAAGCTCGGTACATATAGCTTATATGCACCAGCTTGAGGGGAGTATTAAAATATTAACGTATATAGTGTCCCAAATGGATAACGATTCTTATGTGTTAGGTAGAATCTAACTATAAATAAGGCTCCATGTAATAATGTACATACACATCTTAATGATATTTCTAGTGTTTTTATTTCTCACAAAACACTGTCAAGCATGTTGAATCTTCATGCATTAAAATGTTGTTCTACATTTAGGGGTCGTTTGGTAGAGTGTATTAGGAAAAATAATGCATGCATTAGCCTTGTGTATTACTAGTACCTTGTTTGGTACTCTTTTCCAACCTATGTATAACTAATGCAAGCATTAGTTATACACTCTATTGTGTATTAAGCTGTGTATTGCTAATACAATGGATTTCTAGGTATTAGCAATGCAATGGTTTTAATGCATGCATTAACTTAATTAAAGACTCAATTTCCCCTCAAAACCTTTTTTACATCTTTTCTATCATAATAGTGGAGGGCATCTTTGTAAATTAATTTTTTTATGCAATGCATGCTACTTTTTAATACATCAAACCAAACAACGCATAAAAAATCTATGTATAACTAATGCAAGCATAACTAATACATGCATTAGCAATGCATAGTATTACTAATACACTCTATTTAGCATTATTCTTATACACTTTACCAAATGACCCCTAAAGAATTTAGTTAGGGATCTGGAAAGTGAATTCTATTCCATGAATGTGATATTTTACCACGGTATATGGAATATGTGGCGAAAGTGGAATGTCTACTGATCGTCATATGGGTCTTGGTTGGACGTCCCGTTGTTTAGATTTGACATCTAAGAGAGTGCGCGCGCGCGCGCACACACACACACATATATATATATATATGCAGGACATGGATTGCCATAATTCATTTATAAGATGAAATAAGGACATTCTTATCAATCCCATTGACTCTAGTTCTAGTTTAGCGGAAAGATTAAAATACTAAATCTTTCTTTTTGGTTGGTGTACTAGGGCAAGGCAAATCCCAAGCCCTTCACTAGCTTGATTAGCTTTCCCTCCTTTCCCTTATTTCTCAATTGAAAGCTGAGCCACCAAACCATCTAAACAAGCCCCATTTGTCAAATGAATAGAGTCGAGACAAGTTCAAGTCATACATGATAGAAGAAGGTCTGCCAGTGGGTCGGAGAAGAACCACCGGGAGAAAGGCTGAGGCCTTAATTAAGTACTAAAGTTGCTGAAGCGTCTGCCTTCATGGCCTTCCCACGAAGCAATCATAATATATTATGTGTATGTATGGATGTATTTATGTGTATATGTATACATTTAAAAATATACATGTGCATACAAGTACATGTCCTGGAGAGAGATGTAAACTAGGTTTGAGTGATGCTTACTCCTATCCATATTGGAGTGCAAATGGTATAGGGATCCCTGTGTTATTTATTTGGATACACTTGAAGATGACAGGATATTTACTATGGAAAAAATTCAAATCTCTTTTTTAGGTTGTAGACTAGAATAGATAATTTGTCTGGATAATTCTCATTTTTTGAATCCTAGTAGTGTTGTCAAAGTCTCGCTTAAGTTTTGAATTGAGGCTTAAAGCTGGCTAGGCGCTTCCCAGGCTAGATGCACACCTTGACAAAAAAATGAAGCGCCACCTTTTACTTAAATTAGGTCAATTTGTGAGACTCGTGAGCTCTATCATGAAAAGGACGAGATTACGTAATATACGTAACTGTCACATTGATATGTATTTGAATCAAACCGCTTCAAGCTTAAGCTCAAGGCAAGAAGGAGGACCAATCCAAATTCCACTACAAGTTCTCAGAATTATATAGAAGAAGATGTTGATTCTGGAAAGTCATAGGAAGAGGAGTTTTGGGCTATAATTCTAGAGATACCCATAAAAGCCATCAAGCTATTTAGAAGAAGGGAGTTTCTATGGATGCTATAGTGTTTAGGAATAGGAATCAGGATAGAGTATAGGAAACTTAGTTACTTGACTTACGAGGAAAAGAAAAAATTTAGTCACTGGATTAAATTAGAAACTTAAACTGCATCTTTTGTAGGTTTTTGAATCAAGTTTGGAGACTCTCAAAATTACGATTCAATTACAAAAGATAAACTACATCTTTTGTAGTTGAAATGTAATTTTGAGAATCTCTGTACTTGATTGATATACTCTTGTTATGCACACTCAATTTTATGTTCTTTTCAATTTCTCTGTTCATAATTGTTTTTTGTATTTTATATGAATAAAGAAATAGCTAAATTTATCTAGATGTGCATGTAGATTGTTCACTTCATTTGATGTTTTTCTTGAGTTCCATTTTTAAAGATGTTTGACCTTAAGGCCTTTTTAGGATTAGCTGCTAGATAAACTTTTCCTCCCAAGTCCCTCCCCTGACCCCTCATCCCCCCAAATTAAAAACAACAAAATGGGAGAAAGAAGAGGTTGGGGGAAATGCCTGACTGAAATGGTGAAGGTGTGGTGGGAAATTATCCTAATCATAAAAAACTTTAGAGAGCTACATAATGTGTGGCTTCTGAATGATTTTCCTAAATGCAGGTATGTTCATTTTGCCAAGTAGACTTCATCTTCTCTCTGCTTGATAATCACTCCTAGCTCATTCACTTGGAGAGAGTTAAATAGGGTTGTCACATCTTGTCTTTGGAGTATATGGAAACCGAACCTATGAGACGAAATGCTGAGCTATATTTTCTGTTGCAAGATGTCCATACTCAAAGTATGATCTACCCTTAATGTTGCAATTGTTACTGCTAGGTCAAAAGTTGAAGGGAAAGCTAGAGATACTGAATTAGTGAGTCTCAAAGATTTAGAGTATTTATGATGTAGCCAAAAGTGTTAAATCAGCTGTTACTGTCTAGCATCCTATTTAAGTTCCAAATTCGTTTCTGTTGTGTTCCTTTATTCAAAGGTTCTACAGAAATTCAAACTTGGATTTATGGGTTCAGGTGCTGCTGGGAAGAGAATCTGTAGATGTAAAAGTTGACATCGACTTGGGCAGAGAAGGTCGTGATAATAAAATTTCTAGGAGACAGGTATGTTCTGCTTGAACTCCAGCTGTATAAATCAATAGTCCCTTTTAATTATTCAACTGATCTCATATTTTTGAGTTAGTTTAATTTATTTTTTCTAGCAGATAAAGAAATAGTTGATCAAACAATTGACCATGATTGTGATTATGTGATTAATTTTATGTTTCTTGAAACATTTGCTCCATATTTCCTGGTTTGATCATTATCTTCTGTTATGAAACTTTTCTTCAACAAACTTATATGTGTAAGTAAAATGTCTCAATGCTGATTGCAGTATAGTTTTTCTTTTTCATTTATCCGTACTAGTCATTTCGTACGTGCTGCAGTTTGTAAGACAGAAATTAAAATTAAGTATATGAACAGTCGGTCTTCTTCAATATCCTAAGGTTTTCTAATGAAAAGTCCCAGAAACAATCAGTATTATCAAAGGCGCGCTTAAGCCCTGAAGCGAGGCTCAAAACGTGTTGAGCGCTTCGCCTTGCTTTATGTGCGCTTCAGTGTTGTCATCAAGGTTCTAAGGCAAACATTTCCTTGCCAATGAGCCTCTTATGAAGAAGTGACACTAAATAATTTTTTTGAGATTTCACTTTATCATAATATTTTTTCAATTTCTTTGGTCATATATTTGTTATTCATATTTATAATTATTAGTCTTGGATAAACATATATATTTGTATTCTTTTCTCCCTTTGCGCTTTTTTTCATTAAAGCCCACGCTTTATTTGCGCTTTAAGCCCCCACGGACCTTCGAGCTTTCTTGCGCTTTTCGCTTTTGATAACACTGGAAACAATACTATATGACTAAAGAGAAGAAAAAATTTGGTGGCAGATGAACCGATGTTTATTGATTACTGTATTGGTACTTATATAGCCAGTGTATTACATACAAGGCTGAAAATAAAATAACACCTTAGAGAAAATCTAGGTAACAGAAAAACCTACGTAACTACAATCCTAAAGATAAGAAAACTGATAAGTGCAAAATTAATATAAATAAACTGAACTAAAAGAGTCCTACAAATGACAAGAGCCCTACAGATCTGCTAGCCGTTATTATGCCCCCGCAAGTTGGCGTCGAGGTCTACTACGCGCAACTTGGAGAAATGGTTACTGAAAAGAGCACGCTGAAGAGGCTTTGTGAGAAGATCTGCAACTTGATCAACAGCATGTAAATGGGCAACTTCAAGCTGTTTGTGCCCAACCTGCTCATGCACAAAATGGAAGTTGATGGCCACATGCTTCATGCGGCTATGCAAAACAGGATTGGCACAAATATAAGTGGTGCTAATATTGTCGTAGAGAACTTTAGGAACAACAATGAGAGGAAACTGAAGCTCCCGAAGAAGATGGGTGAGCCAGGTAGTTTAAGAAATAGTAGCAGAAACTGCCCGATATTCTGCTTCTGTAGAAGAACGAGAAACTGAACGCTGCTTCTTTGAAGACCATGAAATAGGAGAACGACCAAGATAGATAACACAACCAGTGGTGGAAGTGCGATCTTGAGGATCCCCTGCCCAGTCTGAGTCTTAGTACGCCAACAATCTACGATCAGTCTCCTTGGCAATGAGTACACCAAAGGAGGTAGTGGAATGGAGATCGCAAAGAAGTCATTTAAAAGAAACCCAGTGAGACATAAACGGCTGATGTATAGCTTGTGACAACTTACTGACACCAAAAGCTATGTCCGGATGAGTGAAAGAAAGGTAATGAAGGTTACCAATAATGTGTTGATATAAGGAACCATCAACTAGATGATCATCAGACGAGGGATCAAAAACAATTGCAGATGTCATAGGTGTGGAAACACCTTCTCAGTTATCCATCACTAACTCATGTAGGAGATCCATAGTGTACTTCTCTTGAGAGAGCAGAAGACCAGCAGAAGAATGAATCACTTCTATACCAAAAAGTAATGAAGAGGCCCTAGGTCCTTCAAGGAGAAACGTTGAGAAAGAACCTCAATGATATTATGAACACTTCGCTGGTGATTACTAGCCACTGAGATAGCGTCCACATCAACTAAAATATACACAGTCAACCCACATTTATGCATAATGAAAAGTGAGGAATCAGAATGTGACTTATCAAAACCCAAAGTAAGGAGATAATTTTTGAGTTCAGTGAACCAAGCACGAGGCGCCTCTTTGAGACCATAAATTGCCTTCTGAAGATGACATACATGAGTAGGATTCCCATAGTTTTCAAATCTTAGGTGGCTGTCGCATGTATACTTCTTCAGTAAGACAACCCTGCAAGAAGACATTATTAACATCCAACTTATGATCATGCCAGTCAAGTTGAGTGGCGATAGTCAGGACAAGATGGACAGTAGCATGCTTTACTACTGGGCTGAAAGTGGAATGATAATCAAGTCCGGGGTGTTGAGTAAATCCCTTGGCAACCAAACAAGCCTTGTACCTATCAACAGAACAATCAGGTTTATGTAACTTGGAGTAACCACTTACAATCCGCCATGTTCTTGGAAGAGTCACATGGAACCAAATCCCAAGTATGGTTGCAAACAAGAGCATCAAATTCAGCTTGCATTGCTAAATTCCATTGGGAAATTAGCTTGGCTTGCTCATGAGTTGTGGGGATTTTTGGAGACAGTGTAGTGGTTGTGAGAAACTGACTAGGTTTAAGGCTATGAGTCTGTGATCGGGTAGTCATTGGGTGGACTTTGCTGGCTGGTTTGGCCGGGGTTGGGTTGGTGGGTCAGGTTGAATAGGAATGATGTTGGTTGAGGCAGGAAGGAAGCCATTTGTGCCGAAGCAGATGGATTATATTGAGGAGGACTTGGGGTTTGGCTAGGAATGGATGATCTTTCTTGTCTATGATATGTGATAAGTGGTCACGAGGGAAAAGTTTGAGGTGGTGAAGAAGAATCAATTCGCTGTTTTTGTGGAGCTGGTGTAGAGGGTGAAGAAGTGGAAGTTGAAACGGGGGAAGAAATGTTACCTAATTGTGGAGAGACGCTATCTGGAGCGGAGGAGGAGACAGATTGTAGACGTTGAGGGACCGTTGGCAACGTAGTCACTGGTGGAGGGAGTTGACATGAGGAAGGTGAAATTGATTTAGTGTCCTCCTTGGATTGTGGTTCAACAAAAATATTGGCCCAATAAACATTAACTTTATTATTAAACCTGGAAAAAATATTTTGAAAAGGAAAATTGTCTTCCAAAAAGATTACATCCCTGTATAAATATAATTTGGAGTTAACAGGATGAAAATGCTAATGCCTGTAATATTTGTTAGAAAATCCTAAATAAATGCATGGTGTGGATTGAGGCTCCAATTTATTACTGAAATACGGTTTGAGCCACAGGTAGCATAAGCATCTGGAAACTTTGGTGGAATTATAATTAGGCACAACCTAAAATAGGATTTCGAAAGGCGATTTATTTAGTAGATTGGGTGTAGTTATCCTATTGATCAAATAAAACAGCTTGATGACAAGCATAACTCCAAAACTTTGAAGGTAAGGATGTTTGGTGTAATAAGGTGCTGGTTGTCTCGATGACATGCTGATGTCGGCGTTCAACTAAGGCTACCCTTTGTGGTGTGTATGGGGGTACACTAAGTGTTCAATTCCATGTGTTTTTAGATAGGAATTTATTTTTGAAACTCACCACCACCATCAGTGTAAAAGGATAAAATTTTTGTGTTAAAATGTCTTTCAAGCATGCGATGTAAAGTTTGAAACATTTCGAGAACTTTTGTTTTAGCTTTTAGTATGAACCACATATATATTGGAAATTGATCAACAAGTAAAACATAGTATCGTTTTTTGTGAATCGGTAAACTAGAGACAACCCCCACAAATCACTTTAATGTAAATTTAATGGATAGGCTTGTGTAAAGAACTTTCTGAAAAAGGCATCCTGTGGCTTTTATTACAATAACATGAATGACAAACAATATTAGTTTTGGAACCAACTACTGGAATGGAAAAATCATGCAAAAACTTATTTAGAACTTGACGATTAGGGTGGTCTAATCGTTGATGCCACAGGTGGTATGAAACAGTGACATTGGATTTCGGCGAACCATCAACATCCCCTGGTGGCCACTCATACATCCCATATTTACTCTATCTGTGAGCCAATGGCGCCCCCATAATCAGTTCACAAGATAAGAGAAAGGAAAAAATTCCACAGAGGAGTTATTATCTTGACAAAACTTAGAGATAATTATGAGATTATTTTTAATTGCTGGTGAGCAAAGGATATGTTGAAGCTGGAATTGGTGATTATATGCATTAAAGTTTACATTACCAGTATGATAGATTGCAATGGTATTACCATTACCCATGACGATCTCCTCGGAGCCATGGTAGTCTTACATAGTGGTCAGACTCTGTGTCTAAGGCAATATGGTGGGTGGCACCACTGTCAAAGATCCATAGAGTTGACTGTTGATTTTGGAGGGGTGCAATATAATCAGCACGCGCTTGAAGATGATTGTTAGAGCGTGTCCACTAGACAGGAGCAATATCACCTCTACCATCACAGAGTTGGCAGTAGAGTTTGTTGTTGGGAGACTGTTGTTGTTGATTGTTGCGCAGAGGTTGCTGAATGTTACGCCAAGACAAATTACAATTTTGTTGATGCTGCGCATTTGATCATCGATTAGTGTTTTGAGTATTGGTGGAGCCCTGACGTGGAGAAGTGGAAGTAATCCCTTTAGCAATGTAATAAAAGGTGCCTTTTTTTGATAAGGATGTAATAAAAGGTGTCTTTTTGACTTCATTATGCTGAAGGACATGATCAAGGAGCTTTTCATATAGTTCTTCATAGGGGATTGCTAAATCTCAAGTGCAGGTTGCGGATGAAATTTCTCGAAATTCAGAGCCAAGGCTAGTGAGAATCTTGACAATCAATTCTTTATTGTAGACGGGGAGACAGCAGTGGAAAGTTCATCACAAAGAGACCGAACTTGATGTAAATAGTTACTGCTAGGTTGTTTTCAGAGATAGTTTTTAAACTTCAGCATGGATGGATAGATGCCAAGATGAGGTTGGGATCGATCCATCAAGATGACCAAAGAGGTTGTGTCCACGCATAAGCATGGACACCTGAGCCTTCCACAACGAAAAGTTATGGCTACTTGCAAGTTTGATGGGGAGTTGAATAACCGGATTGAACTGGGCAATTTTTTTGTACTGGAGATGTTGTCGGCATTGACTACACTCGTATTGGGGGTAATTTAGGCTTGAGGTGGGTGAGCTGGGAGAAAAAAAAGATCGACCTTAGTAAAGCAATAGAGCTCTGATTACCATAAAGAGAAGAAAAGAACTGGTAGTAGATGAACTGATGTTTATTGATTACTGTATTGGCCCTTATATAGCCAGTGGTTTTCATGCAAGACTGAAAATCAAATAGCAAAAAAATCTAGGTAATAGAAAAACCTGCATAACTACAATCCTAAAGATAAGAAAGTTGATAAGTACAAAACTAATATGAAAAAAAACTAAATTAAAAGAGTCCTACAAATGACGAGTCCTAGAGATCTGCTAGCCATTATGAATGACCACCCCGGAATTTGAATCCAATCATTTTAACCACTATTAAAAAAAAAGAAATTTGAATAAGGCCGATTATGTAATTACAAAGTAATGAAAACTATCCTCTTCTAAACGGGTGATTTTATGATTGTACTGCTCTTACGTGGCTTCATCTTTAGATTCTACAGTAAATGATCAATCCTTACACTGTGACTCTTAGAAATCAATTAAGCATAAGTGATTTAATTTGTTTCCTAAATAGAAGTGACTTAATTACCATAGTTCTTGCTCGGAAGAGAAACTAAACTACCACCACAAAAACAACATACCCAGTGAAATCCACAAGTAGGGTCTGGGAAGGATGGTGTGTACTCAACCTTACTTGTACCTTGTGAAGGTAGAGATAGTGTTTGCGATAGATCCTTGGCTCAAGTAAAGCATATCCAAGTAAAACATATTCAAGAAAATAAATTGTGCGCGCAAATTATGGTCCAACAGATTTTTCGGATGTATAAACATGTATTACATCGTTTTCAATTTCGTTGGCTAAGACTATTATTACTAATGAAGAGCACAAGAAAACTATGCATGAATTACCCATGTTTGCCCTTCTTGAATATGGACTTGTGATAAAGCCAGAGCTTTTTTAAAGAGCGGTAAGCGTGTAGGAAATCTGGAGACACTTTTCCCGGACATACATACTCTGGTTCTTCAGCAACAAAATACAATAGCTGAACTATGGACACCTCATGGGTGGAATATTATATTTAGAAGGCACCTCAATGATTGGGAAATTCCAAGAGTTACAGAATTCTTCAGCGTCATTGAACAATTTAGTGGCTTTGGAGACAGGGAAAGACAGATTGCAGTGGTTGGGGAACAGTACTGGGACTTTTAAAGTAAGTGCAGCATATAGGAAGTTGAACCACCCAATTATGCAGGCATCCAAATGGCCCTGGAAACACATTTGGAAGGCCAAGATCCCACACAAAGTGGCCTGTTTTGTGTGGTTACTGGCTAAGGAAGTGGTGTTGACACAGGAGAATTTGATGAAGAGGGGGATTACACTGTGTTCAAGATGTTTTTTTGTGGGGAAACTGCAGAAACAGTCAATCACTTGTTCATCCAGTGCAAGGTCACTGGCCAATTGTGGAGTCTATTCCTAAGGCGCAAAAACATCTCATGGGTCATGCCTGGTAGAATTGCAGAGGCCTTATACAGTTGGGAAGAAGCAGGATTACAAGCAAAGAACAGAAGCAACTGGAGAATCATTCCTGCTACTATTTGGTGGACTGTCTGGAAAGAGAGAAATCTTAGAGTTTTTGAGAATAGGGAGAGCAACATGCAGCAAGTAAAATTGAGGTGTATTCTAACTTTGTGTTTTTGGTGTAATCAGATCTACTCTAATGACACTGTCTCTATCAATGATGTTTTAGACTCATTATAGGGATAGGACAGTGCCTTTAGAGTTCATTATGTAAATATGGTTTCAGTACAACCCATGTACTGATTTAAAGAAATAGAAACAGTTACCAATCTCAAAAAAAAATAAAAAAAATTGGAAGTCTCCTAGTAGAAACTAAATGGAATAGTTCAATTCAAAATCCCAAATATTAGGCAAAGTTGTAATATTAAACACTTGAAAATTTGGAATAAGAACTTGGAAACTTCGTAAGGATATCTACCACATTCCTAAAGAAAAGTACTGACAATAAAATAGTGTAGATATATATTCTACAGAAGAGTGGTAAAATTACTCTCAGACACGAATACTGAGATAGTTCTCTCTCCTATACAACCAGCCCTTGAGGTGGCCTCGGCACTTAACTAAAGTCCCTGGGATTCTATGCAAGATGGACATAGAAAAGGCCTATAATCACCTGAAATGGGACATTCTGTGGAACATACTTGAGAGGATGGGTTAAGGAAATAGGTGGATAAACTAGTTAAAATATTGTGTGACTACAGTTAAATTTTCAGTATTAATCAATGGTACCCTCTCTGGTTTCTTCCATTCTGAAAGAGGATTATGGCAGGGGGATCCCCTCTCCCCCTTCCTCTATATACTATCAATGGGAGGATTGAGTGATATGCTGAAAACAACACAGTCAAATAACAGGATCAAGGTGTTCCGGATGAATAATAGTGACACTCTGGGTTTAACTATCTCACATTTGCATTATGCTGATGACACCTTAGTGTTCTGTGGTGCAGAGAAAGAGCAATTGAAGCCTAGGGTCATATTTATCCGGTTTGAAGTTGTTTCTAGATTACGCATTTATTGAGGTCAAAGTTTTGTCTACCTAGTGATTGAAGTTCTGGATATCAACAGACTGACTGGTATCCTAGGGGGTAAAGGGGGATACCTACTGCCTACCTAGGATGCCTCTAGGAGCAAAGAGTAAACCAAAGAACATATGGAGTGCAGTGGTCAAGAAGCATGGAGCTCAATATATATTTTGGAAGGGTGAGACAGGATGTGCAAGAGCAAATACTAAACATGATAAGCTTCACAAGAGAAGAGCTACTCTTTAGATATCTTAGGGTTCTCTTGAGTACAAAGAAATAATCTATTACCCAGTGTGCACCATTGTTGTAAAAGATAACTGGGAGAATATCATCTTCGATAACAGAATTCTTAGCCTATTATGGGAAAACACAGTTCATTAAGAGTATAATATTTTATGCAAAACTACTGGTCACAGATCCTTATCTTACTCTTACCTAAGAAGATCACTCTTTTCATTGCGCAAATGTGCAAGTAATTCCTCTGGTCTGGTAAAGCTGATCTCACAAAAAGCTCTAGTTGCATGGAGAAGACTATGCCATTGTCAACCCACTTCTGCTGGAGGCCTTATTCTCATTGACATTGTGCTATGGAATAGAGCTGCTATATTCAAGCTCTTATGGAATATGTGCAGGAAGAAGGATAAATTATGGGTTAAATGGATCCATTTATGGGAGGGGCAGGGATGTATGGCAACTTGAACCATAGGAAGCATCCTGTGTTGTCCAGAAAATATTCATGGCCAAGAAGCATGTTGAAGAGGCAGGGTATTCATGGGAGGAGATCCTATATCTTACCTCTCTTAGCCTTTAAAACTATATACAAGAATCTGCAGGGCCAGTTTGAGAAAGTAAACTAGAGGAGTGTCATATGCAGAAACCAGGAATCTCCCAAATAGATATTCTATTGAGATTGGTTCCACTAAGCACAATACACTTGACAGATTAGCATTTTGGAAGATGGGTGTAAACCAGCAATGTCAACAATGTACCAGGGAGCTGGAAATTGTTCACCACTTTCTCTTGATCTTATTCAGCTAGCATATGGTCCAAACTCTTACAATGTCTTGCCATCATTAGAGAGTGTATGGTTTGGAATGAGGAACTAAAATGGGCCGAGAGACGGTGCAAACGCAGAAGCAGCAGGGCTGAAGTGTATAGGATTCTCTTGGCTGCAGCTGTAAACTACATATGGAAGGAAAGGAATCTGAGGGTGTTGTTAAGCAGATTGTACAGGAGGTTTACTTCAGGGCCAATTTGAGACCTAGTAATAGGTCATTCTTGCAAAATCTCAATTGGTATCCTTGAGTATTGACTGTAGGCAATATTGTCTTACTGATTGTCGTGGTCCAAATAAAAATTAATTAAAAAATGAAATTAAGTAGAGTACTGGAAATAACGACATGAGTCCAAACTCAAAGTCTGCTTAAACCATCATATATTGATACTACGAAGTCCAAAAATCCAAGTATTAAAATTTAAATACAAAATTATGTTTATAAAATATTTAAATACCAAATGCACAAAATCCTAAATTTTCGAATGGTATTATATTAAAAAGCTATTCAAGTTCACAGAAGCTTTATGTCCACCACCTGTTTTCTTGTACGATTGTATCCAATAAAGAATGACAATGATTTTAGATTGTAGTCATACAACCAAATCCTTACTTGAAACCAAACTTAATAAGTATTATTAGGGACTATTTTGCTTGTGAATGTGAGACTTGGTTAGCAAGTAGTAACACCATGTACTTTTTGGAGCCTTGATGACGACACTGAAGATCACGATCACAAAAGCAAGATGAAGCACTCAACATGTTTTGCACCTCGCTTTAGGGCTTAAGTGTGCTGTTAGGGTCCTTTGATATCAATGCTTTTAAGTCCCTCATATATCAACAAATTCTAATTTTTGTCCTTGTAATTTTGGGTTAAGTGCATTTAACATTCAATTAATTGATTAGTGCACTTTTGACTCTAAATATGAATGTTCAGAAACTTTAATGAATTATCAAGTGTTAAAATCATTTAATGATCAATATTTTATGCTAAATTTCATTGTTACTCCATATTTGAGGGAAATATAGTTCTAGTGATGGTGTAAATGCCGCATATTCCTTTGTAGAGTGACCACCCATTTTAGTTAATTAAATGTTAAATATGTTTAGTCAAATATTACAAGAACGAAAATGAAAATTTAACAATAACTGTAGGACCAAAATGCAGTTATCCTTTTTTTTTTAAATCCTAGAATAATTTGCATCCTTGTATTCCTTGAAATGTGATGAACAGTTATAAGTTGATGGACTGACACATTTACATGATTGCTTGATTAGGCAACTATAAAGATGGACATGCATGGACTATTCCATTTGCAGAACATTGGAAAATATCCAATTCATGTGAATGGTAAAGAAGTACTTCCGAAACAAAGTCTAACCCTCACTTCTGGTTCCTTTATTGAGGTATTCTTCTAATTTGACACAAGATTAACTAGTCAAATATCCTGGTTAAGGTTTACAGATTTTGGTTTGGTACTTTTGAAAATGTTGCCTCCTTTCTCCCTTCGGAGCCCTGAAATCTTGATGACAATTGAAGGCTCTAAGTCAACTACCTCTTGCATCAGTTTGCAAGTAAATTTTGTATTCTTTCCATCATTGATGAGTTACCTATCTCATTAGCTTGTTCTTTAACTTAGCTTGTCACATGACCTAGTTAATTGTTATTTTTATCATTTTATGACTCATTTGCAGTTTGGGACTAAAAGGTTATGACTTAGTTACTTAAACTCAAGCCTAGGTAATCATTCTTTTATGATCAAGTATATCAAACCTAGTAATCCTTCTTTTTAAAAAAAAATCAAGCAACGTATATCAAGCCTAGGTTATCATCTAGTGGTTATTTATTGAAACCGGGATGATAGCTTTGGAACCGTTTTGTCAACCTTATCCTATTCTTGTTTCAAAGAACTATGAGTCAGACCTCTGTAATATTGAATTTATGGGTAGACATTTGGAGCTGTTTGAGCTTTAGCTATTTTTAGTGAAAATTACTTTGTTCGAAAAGAGAATTTTTCCAATCAATGAATGTTTTATGTTGAATTTTTCCGAAAAAAGTCGATGAGTGTGTGTCGGATCCTCCAAAAGTAGTACATTTTTGGAGGATCTGACAAGGTACGGCAGCTTCTTTGGAGAGTCCGCGCTTACACAGGTTGGGGTGGTTGGAGGCTAAAATTATCATCTGATTTTGAACAATCTGCTAAAGCACCTGTCCAGCTGTAACTGCAACTAGTGTTGTAAGTTCATACCATAATAGATTAATCATTAGTTAGTATAGACCTTACATTTTCAGCAATGAACCACTCCGCTTGAGTGACAAGACAGCAAGTATGAAAATTTAGCTTATCAGAATCTAATGTGTGTGTATATATACACATGATAGTTCATAAGATTGTGCCTTTTATATATCTCTGGTTTATACAAAATGAATTTCTGCAATTCCAAATTCTGATACACCATATTTATATTTGGTTTGCACATTATTTGTCAACTCAAAATAATGCATATATTGTAGTGCAAAATATTATTTATAACAAGATTATATTGTGTGAGAATAGCTACATACATAGTGTGAAAATAGCTACATAAATATTGTGAATTTTTATTTTATTTTTTAGTATCTTTTTTTTTTTGGGTAGAAAAGAACATTAAATTTTTTTTTTCTATGAAAAAATATTTTTAAAAATAATAATAATTTAGGGGTGGGGGTATTAACAATTGAACTTTGCTTGATGTCTTTTGATTTTAGGAGATTAAAGTGGGTTATAGAACCATTTTGTCCAAATCATATTTGATCAAATCCTTATTAACCCATATTTTATATGGGTGGATTATAAGACAATCCATTTTGACTCAAACCATATTCAATTCATCCAAATCCGATCCAATCCACCCATTTGTCACCCCTAAGTATACCAGTGAAATTGCCTAACAAAGCCTATGATATTCAGTCAATGCTTGCATAAAAACCTGTTGTTAGAGGGATAGCCTATTGGAAAAAACCTTCCACCTCTAACCATGTTTGAGACTTTGATTCACCGCACGGGGAAGCATGAAAAGCCCATTGCTAGACCTTTAAGGGTGGGGGGAAGAGAGCAAGAAAAAAAGCCCATGTCATTTTATGATTGTAGAATTTTTGTAGGGAAATTTTCAGAAACAACGAACATTAGGCCTTAATTAGGATTCCTTAGCTACAACCTATAGTTTTAATATTTACAATCTGCAACTACATTTTTGGTTTGCTATCTGGTGTATCCATTGTATTTTCGATGATTTTCGTACAAAAATACAAATACAACTTAACTAAATTGTGTAAAAGACGGGAGAGATCTTTTCTGATATGGTAAATAGAATAAATCACTCCCTAAAAATACTCATGTTTCAAATTGGACTGTCAAATTTCTTGTATTCATTATATGAGTAATTAGTATTCAAATGGTGCCAAATTTGTATTATACGGATGTTGTGTGTAAATGGTGTATTTGCTACAGATTTGATAATGTAGTGGCGAATGGTAATATTTTGTAACTGTAGTTGTGTTCCATAAATACATTCACATGTTTGCTATGTTTTGAGAAAATGGCATTATGCATGGTGAATAATTATCTTTTCATTTTCAAATGAGGTTAAGAGCAGTGTGGAATTATATTTAGCAGAGATGTTTCTTGTTTTGTTTTTCGCAGGTGAGAGAAGTTAGGTTCATATTTGAGATTAATCAAAGTCAAGTAAAACGATATATGGAGGAAAGCCAAAGTCAGGATATGAAAGCTTGAGCAATTCTTGACACAGAGTATAAGGAAGTGCTGTCTTTTATCATTGCACTTTCTGATTACAAAATGTGTATTCTTCCTATTTTCTCTCATTTTCACTCTGAAATCGTAAACATAATCAGTCCTCTATACAACTTTGAAGAGTTGTTTCCGGTCATTGCCAATTAAGTTATGGGAGTTTCTAATGGCTTCTGCTCTACTATTTGCCTATAACTTTAAACTATGTAAGGCAAGGGTGTGTGTGAGTCTAGGCAAGGTGAGGCATAAGCCTTGTGGGTTTTTAACTTCTAATATTTTATAAATCAACATAGTAGAAATAAATATTTTAAATGCTAAAATTACATAGAAATGTTAAGCAATTATGAAGTAAGGAAAAATAAAAAATGTGTATAGAACTTATTCATTTTAAAATGTTGATTATAATCAATAATTGACTATAACTATTTAAAATTGCCTCATCCAAAAGAATTAATCTAACTTCCAAAAATATTGAGTTAAAATTTGTAAACTAGCTTCAAAAAGAAAGAAAAAACTTAAAAAGAAAGAAAATTGAAGGAGGAATCTACAATTACAAACACTGAACTAAAGCAAGTGATGAAGAATGATGATATTGCTTTTGTAGTTTGTAAATTGATTAGCGATCGTTTGGTTTTAGTTGATTGTAAATAATTGAAAGTTTTATGAGTTAGAAAATATTTTAAGTCTTAAAACTTATTTTTATAAATAAGCAGTTATGTAAGTGATGAATTTGAAATTAAATAGGTGCCGTGTTTGGTAAAAGAGTATTACATAAACTTTTTTTTTGTTATTGTTAAAATGATTAAAATATTCTTAAATTGGGTATAAAAAATTACAGAAATCACATACTTTTAAGGCAAAATTACAATCTATCCCTTAAAAGTTTATAATTACAGAAATCCCTCAAAACAAATACAATAATATAAGCACTGATACATTAATCTGATGCGCGAGATACATTAATCGTTAAGTAAGATACATTACATTTTATACATGATACACTAATCTGATGTACATTTTATACATGATACACTATCTGATGCGCGAGATACACTAATTTGATTGACATTTTATACATGATACACTATCTGATGCGCGAGATACACTAATTTGATTGACATTTTATACATGATACACTATCTGATGCGCGAGATACACTAATTTGATTGACATTTTATACATGATACACTATCTGATGCGCGAGATACACTAATTTGATTGACATTTTATACATGATACACTATCTGATGCGCGAGATACACTAATTTGATTGACATTTTATACATGATACACTATCTGATGCGCGAGATACACTAATCTGATGCACGAGATACACTAATCTGATGCGCGAAAATGAGGGATTTTGGAGATTTGTAAAACTTATAAGGGATAATGGTAATAAGTAAACTAAAAGGTGGGATTTCTCCAATTTTTCCTTAAAAATGTAAATTGAAAAATTTATTTGTAAAGGAAAGGAGTACCAATGCATGTGAGGCAAAGTGGAAGTTCACGCTTTTATTTTGGGAAAGATATTTTGAGAAATTTAAGAAGGTAAAAATCAAATGGAGTAGTAAAATTTCGATCAAACTAAAAATGTTTATTAGTTGAAAATCATAAATTGGTGGTGACTAACTTATGACTTATAATTTTATTTTGGAAAAGGTATTTTGAGAAATAAATCAAATAATAAAGTAGTACCTTGATGAAACTAAAATTGTTTATAAGCTAAAATAATCACAAGTTGGAAATGACTAACTTCTAACACTTGCCTTTTAAACACTTTGAATAACTATCAAATATGTAATAATCGCAAAATGCTTATAAGTAATTTGATTAGCTTATAAACTTAACCAAATGTTCTTAGTTTCCTCTTTATCTTTACTTGATAGAAGACAAAGAGCGAGAGGATATAATTGAGAGATAAGAATAAAAAAATATTGATTTTTAAGTTCTTTAACTTTTTCGGATTAAATAACAAGTTATCTTTTATGTTTCCTTATTATTAAATTTAGTTGTTTAACAATTAATTTTAATTTGGAGAGTATTACAAAACATGTGCCGAAAAATAAAAACTCACCCAATATCTAATTGTATGCTTAACTAAACCTCTCAATATCTCAGTATAACTAAGTTGTAGACCTCATCCAAAAACACCTTTAACTTGTAGCTCAACTACTATTAAGTTTAGTAGATGAAGGTTACATGTTTGTTAGCTTTTTATAATAACAAAACTCAAAATAAATATTGATTTGTCACGGAGAAAACCTATAGTTAATATGATAACTTAAAATTTTGGGGAGACTAAGAAAATGCCCCATAAATATAAATTAATTACAAATATATGCCCCTTACATTGATGTCCCCCTAAATAATTACTGATGACCCAAGTGATAATTTCGTTTAACTCATACTAAATCAATATATATATATATATATATATATATTGATTTAGTATATATAGCATTGGTATAATTAAGACTGACAATTTCGCTTAACTGATACTAAATTAGTAAATATATACTGTATTGATATCATTAATGTTTCTTGTTTAGAAATTACTCATTAATGAATGATACTATAAGAGTATATATTTATTTTTGTGATATCATTAAGATTTCTTATTCACACCCTATACTCATTGATAAATGATATTGTAAGAATATACATTACCAACTGGTATCTCTAATAAAGGAACAAAGAAAATAAAAAGAAGAACAAAGAAATAAGTAATAAAAATATTATCAAATGATGTCTCTAATAAATAACAAAATGAAAAAGCATAAAGAAAGAAATAATAAAATTGTTACCAAATATTATCTCTAATAAAAGATAATATGAAAAAAAGAATAAAAATAATAAATGAGAAAATAATGAAAGCACAAATAAAAATAATAAATAAGAAAAGAACAAAAGTAATTTATTTCATTTTTTTTAAAAAGATAAAAATACAGAAAGAGAGAAAAATAATAAAAAGAAGATAAAGTAACCAAGAAAAGAAATAATAAAAATATTACCAAATGGTATCTCTAATAAAGGATAAGATGAAAAAATAATAATAATAATAAAAGAGAAAATAAAAATAATCAATGAAAAAGAACAAAAGTAATTAGTGATAAGACAAAAATAATAAACGGAAAAGGGCTAAAAATACTCTCATTTTTTGAGAAATGGTTCATAAATAGTTAAATACCCTCCTTCCACCTTTGGGTTCAAATATATTTATTTTTTTGGATCAAACTTACCCCTCAAACTAATAGAACTAAGGTCAAGTTTTTGACTATTTTAAAAAGAGACACGTGACATTTTCTGATTGGTCCACAAATTTAATTTCAAAATAATTACTATATAAAAACCCACCACCCAAATATTAAGACTCAACCTACTGACCCATTTTAAGGAACCAAACGGGTTCTGCATCTCTTTGACTCTTTTCTTCTTCCTTTCATCTATTTACTCATTAATAAAATACATGAGAAATACTGAACTATGGAACGCTAAGTTGCTGAAATGTGAAGACATTGATATTGACATTTCACAATTGTTGAATCCAATTACTACTTAACCAACAAACTAAAGTAATTTATTGTCGTTAATAACTCAAAATCACCATAAAAGAATAGTCATTGCCATAACATTTGGCAGAATTAAATCATCAAAATTAGTCATTTTTTATTTCTTGCAGAACATTATAATAACTAAAACATCAAAATATAATTATTTACATAATTGCTTTCATGAACGTAGTAACCAGCGAAAGAGTTCAATCGAATTGTCTAAAGCCTATCCCTTTTGGGTGTGTTTGGTATAATGGAAAACATTTTTCGAAAAATGTTTTTCAATTTTCTCATGTTTGGTTGGGTTAAATGTTTTGGAAAATATTGTCCAAATCAACTCATTTTCCTCAAATTTAAGGAAAATGACTTCCCTTCAAAACTTTAAGAAAACATTTAACCCCCCACCCCCAAAAAACTTTAAGTTTGTTTTAAAAAAATATTTTCAACTTCAAAATTTTATTTTTTTCACCCGGTCCTCGACCTTTAAAAATTATTTTATACCTTCAAAATTTTATTGTTTCATCCGGTCCCCAAAAAAAAATTTAAGTTTGTTTTTAAAAAATATTCTCAACTTCAATTTTTTTTATTTTTTCACCACTATCCTCGACCCCTCACCCCCAAAAAAAAATTTAAGTTTGTTTTTAAAAAATATTTTCAATTTCAAAAATTATTTACTACTCAGTAAAAATAAAAGATATTTCTCAAAAACATTTTTCATTCATAAATAAAACACTAAAATCTTTTCTGAAAAATATTTTCTACTCACCAACCAAACATAAAAAAATAAGTAAAAAATCTACTTGTTTTCCAGGAAAATATAAAATATTTTCCTTCGTACCAAACACACCCTTTAGCTTTCATCTTTTCAAAATACTCAAACTAAAAAGAGATGCAGAACTTACAGGGAAGAGTTCTATTTACCTTAAAATGGGTCAGTGGGCTGGGCCTTTTTTTTCTTGCATTTATAAGAAAAATATTGAAAAAATGGCATAGCATGACATCCCTTTTTACTAATTGGCAACATAAAGCTCCCTTTCATTTTTTTGACAAAAAAGGGATTTTAAGAAGGATAAACTACCTTATTAGACATACATTACTACTATATATACTAATATTATCTTTACTTTCAAACAATTACATATATTACCATTTTAAATATTTTATACCATATATTATTTGAAAATACAATTAGATTATTAGATACCCACATACCTTAAAACTATGATTGATTAATTATCTGCTTAATTAACTCTTTCACTCCAAATAAACCACTATCTCTTAATTCTCCCCTCCCATGTTTATCACTCAATTATGTCTCCTCCTTTATGATTCAGGAATTTCATCGTACAATTTCATTCCAACAATAGCTAAT
>NW_006239153.1:912446-917070 GCF_000226075.1 Solanum tuberosum
ATGTACTTGCAGGACACTCATGTATCTAAGTGTTTAGTTTGTTGGATACATCATATATTGATATAGATACATCAAATTAATGAATTTATTATTTTAAGAGTAATAATTTGAAATTAATCAAATTGCATTACCAAGATATACATGTTTTTTATCTTATATTAATAATATTAATGAATTTACTATTTCAAAGAATAATAAATGAAATTAATTATCTATGTATTTTGAAAATCCTCAATTACTCCTCTAATTAAGGAAATCAGTTCCAACCAATTAAATTAAATAAATAAATTTTGTATCTCAATTTTAAAATTTGGCAGATACTGCATGTATCTCATGGATTCAGACTCATGTATCCTAAGCATAAAATATGGTACAGGAAGTAATATTTGAAACTATTGAGAATCTTAATAATTAAGACCTAAACTAGTGGGATTTATGTGGTTTGCCCTTTTAAGAATTATTTTTTGCAATTAGTAGCCCACGTATTGGAAAGTTTTTTTTAATTAAATTAAATAATTCTAGAAGGTGGCAGCATGGTGTCCTTTTTTATTGGGAAGTGGTTTTTTTCTTCCTTTTTTACTCTTCTTTTCCATACACACACGATTCTTTTGAATGGTATTTTTTTTTATTGATTATGTAAATATTTATTCAGTTCTTTCTTCTTCTTCATTACTTTGAATAAAAGATGATTTCTGTTTATTAGTTTTACATATTTGAGTTCTATAAAAATATTTGTTCATAGTGTCTATTTTTTTCTCTTTCGCTTCTAAATTTTTGATGGTTGCCTCATCAATTTTTCTAACTGTTAGCCTATGTTTGATCCCCTCTTGTATTGTCGTTCGATTTTTTTGGGAGTTTTAATTTTTGAAATTGAATGTTATATCTAATTTAGGCAAAAAAATTACATAATAGTAATTGATTGTAGGTATTAATTGTCATGTTTAAGAAAGTTCTCCCTAGGATTATTCATTAAAAAAAGGGATTACTGATTCTAAATTTGTGGATTCTCCATTCATAACTCTAAATTTTAGCCATGTAAGTTCTTCTCGTTAACTGATTCGACTTGTGTGTTTGCTATTAAGCATTTTAAATTTCATGTGCAATCCTCATTTACACGCTGAAGAAAGAATCTGGAATGTATACACATTTTGAGTGAATGAATACACAGATATGTATACATGAATGTTATGCATACTCATGTTCATGATTAAAAATGTATACATATTATAAGTGAATGAATGTATAAAGTGTTTGATTTTTTAATATGTATACACTGATTTTTTAATATGTATACACTGGAGAGGCTAACATAGCTATAAATGTATACTAATTATAGGTGAATGAATACATAAAGTGTTCGATTTTGTAATATGTATACACCGGAGGGGACACCATAGCTATAAATGTATACTAATACTAAGTGAATGAATACACCATTCTTTTACCTATATACAATCATCAAGTATGCAATTGGAATTTATTTACCAAGTAACGAACAAAAAAACATATGAAAATACATAATTTACGTTTTTAGGAGATTACGTATTGTATATATAATTTTTTATGTTTCTGTTATTTTTTGTTTGTTTAGTGATGATTGGTTATACGAGGAAAACAAAAAAAAACTATTAAAATGTCATTTATTAATTTGGGCCATTTTGTGCTTATGTGTAATTTGTCTATTAAATGCTAATTAATATTGGGCTATTTATTGCTAATTATAACTTTCAGTTGTATAAATGTGTCATTTCCTCCTCCAAAATATTTGAAGTATATGATAAAGAAATGACTTCATAGTTTATTCAAAATTCTTATTAATATTATCCATTTGTTTCCCTCCCCTGTCCTGCATTTCTCATTTCTTAATTTTCCATAGTTTTCCCGAGAGAACCCAAAGATGATCTAATGTATGAATATGACTTATGTAAATGATTTATGAACTCTAACTAGGACTACTTGAGGGATGCTACTTAGTATAGGTGAGGGTATGGGACTTTACCTATGCATTGCACAAGTGGGTTCTTTGAGGAATTCTTGTGTGAGTCCTCTATGGATGGCAACTTATGAATGATGGTAAGGTTGGTTTCACCTCTTATGATGTTGATTATGTAAGTGATTACACTTGTGTCTTCTTGATGGCTTTACTTAGTATATATGGGGGTATGGGACTTCATATGTACATTGCACAAGTAAACTTGAAAGGAGGGTCATGGGTGGTGTCTTATGATGGTATGATATAAATGGAATTCAAATATGTAAGGTATGGGTTATGGTTTCTTGTTATGAACATGAATGTCTCTTTATCTTGTAATATGGATTGGCTAAATGTTCCTTGAATATGCATTATGGCTTTTAACTTGAAATAGCATGTTTTCATATAAAGGTCCCTTTTATGCATGTTTTAAGTGGTTTTAATTGCATGGCTTCCATACTTAGTACAATTGATTGTGCTAACCCATATTTCTTTCTTTTTCTACTAAGTGTAGGTTCCGGAAAGTGATTGTGCTACTAAGAGACTCAAGCTTGGACTTAGACTTTCTCCAAGACTTTTTGGTATGTCCTCAAGTTTCGAGGACACACATTATGACACTTATGTCCCTTATATTGTAATAGACTATTAGACTCCTTATGTACTTTTCATTTTGAGACAATTCTATTGTAAAAGGGCTATGGTCCCTATTTGAGATTCTTATGTGTACTTAGATGGTTTCATTGAGATGATGATGTCTAGACATTCTACTTTCTATTTTCTATTATGAGACACTTTGACATTGATGTTGAAAAGTTTTTAAATTTCCGTATTTTTTTCAATGTCTATATGCAATGACGAATATGCTAAGGGCTTGTATAAGACCCCTTCGGGGTCAAGTACGCCGTGTTACGCCTAGGGGGTGCTCTCGGGGCATGACATCTATCTTGTGGATTCGCTCGAAGGACGTCTAACTTGTGGATTCGCTTGAAGTTATTTGTTCACGCTTCAAGAGGTATTTATTGAATTAAATTCCAGCAAGTTTATGTGTTCTAGCATGATTATGTGTTCTAGCATAAACGGTATTGATTATCTATTATTCATGTAAGCAAGTAAGATTTTGATATGCTTTCGCTGTGCATATAGTTTTCCAACAACATATGTCTAGTTAGAATATCTATCCTCATGGAAATGTGATCTTTTAATAGGCAAGCAGAAAATTTATTATGCAGAATTTTCATGCTAAACTATTTTAGTACCAGTATGTGTTGCAAGTGGTAAAGCATTGTTAGTCTTTATTCTTCATTGTCGGAGAAACACATATATTGTGAATAAGAGTTATATCACATCTAAAATACCAATAGATTAGACATTAAAATAGAATGTAGTTTAGAACAATTAGAACTCATATATTGACAATAATTGTTTCATTACAAGAGAGATTTAAAATGGATAAATATTGTTTTTCTGTGTTCATCTGTAGAATTGTCTCCTACTCAATAATTTTCAGTTGAATTGAAAATATTTTTTTATCCAATTATTCTAGGACATGATTAATAAGATAATGAGATGGTTATAAACTCTGTTGCGGCAACAATAGATCAAGGTCACAACAAACTGTTTGTTTCTAAATGTCTCGAAAATAAAATGTATAAAATACATAGATAATTATGATTGAATGTCAAGTTGATATAAATAAAATATTGTAAGTATAGTTACTATCTTCTGGCACTTGTTTGAATGACTACCTGCAAATTTTGGAGAATCGCTATATCTGTAAATAGAAATTGTTATTTAGGGCCCGTTTGGCCATGTATGGTATCATGAGATGAAATTGAAATTTTGTTTGGACATGCGATATGAAATTTTTGTGTTGTATATTTTCTCATAAACATAAAAATCTCATAAGTTGTAAAACTATTAAAATTGCCCCAATTGTTTATTCATATCAAATAAACAAAAATTTATAAAATCGCATAATAAATTATTACAAAGCTATTTGTTCTCCACTTAAGTAATTGTTTCATCAAACTTTAATTTAATAAAAAATTGAACATAAATTGTAGTGTACTAGTCTTTAATATAATCCTCCCACACAGTACGAACAATTTCCTCACGTTGAACTTGCACTTCTCGATCATGTGACAGAGAAGATGAACCAACATTGTTACTTTGAGCCATTTGTTGGTCAATATCATCCGCAACTATATTTTCATGCTCATAGACCATAAATATTTCATCAGTACTTTGGTATTCTCGCAAATAATTACGTAACACTACACAAGCTATGACAATTTTCACTTGTGTATCAATATCATAATGGTTCATGCCTTGTTTCAGTATTCTAAATCTATTTTTCCAAGCTCCAAAAGTCCGTTCAATCACATTGCGCAGAGATGAATGCCTATAATTAAACAGTTCTTTGGCATTTTGAGGCTCTCTTTCACTTCCTCGGTAATCTTGCAAATGATAGCATAGTCCTTTGTATGGAGCTAAAAATCCTTTTGTGTTTCAGAAACCAGCATTAATAACATAATATTTATCTACCAACAAACATTTTATAAAGAATGTGGCGGAAATGGAAATTGTGACGTTGGTTCAACAAGTGCATTCTCAAGTACTTTATTATCATGTGCAGTACCTTTCCAAGCAGCA